>NC_036238.1:15774740-15800586 GCF_002742605.1 Olea europaea var. sylvestris
TGATAGACTAATTAAAATGATATACAATATGACATTTAATGAGCTAGCATTATAACTTGCTCTGTGTACAGAAAATCCATACGTGCTCTTTGTCAAAATGTTACACAGTATTTTGCCATTGTTTTCTATCCAAAAAAATAAAAAAATAAAAAGGATTTGGCAACCAATCACAGTTTGCCAACACTGCTTCTGTCAACAAAATAGGCAAAAAAATTATGTACAAGTAGATAATTCCATTAGAAAGTAGGCAAACCACCTAACTCAATAACTTTTTTAAATTACGTTTAATTAAATTACTAAATAAATGAAAAAAAATGTTTGCGTAAAAGACATGCTTAAAGAGGTATATCTGTTACAACTTGCCTTCCTGTCAAATTGGACTTACCTTTTGCACTTCCATTAGGTTTGGACGTCAAGTAGATCGGTACAAATATTTCAATACTATATATCATCTATTACACTTCGAATATTTTGTAAATAAAATTATTCATATCCATGTACTCATTAAAATTAAACTCAAACCTTAGATTTCAATTGTGCTCAATTTACCCATAACATCTCAAAAAAAAAAATCGTCACATAACATAAATAAATTACCTTCACCATATCTAATAAAATGTCAACATATATGTTTTGACATTTTCTTAATCCACTGCAAATATGTCATCAAGCAACATACAACACAATCAATAAAATCAACTTTAAATACTCTTTTCAATCATCATAATCATTTTTTTAGTTCATTACGCATTATCTGAGTAGAAAAATATTGTATAATAAAATTTGTCAATGAACACGATCAAATTTGTCAATGATCATGATCAATTCAATGTATAAATATGTTAAAAATTAGTTTTTTAATCTTGATCAATTATTTAAATAATAAAAAAACTAATTTCCATCAAATAGATTTATTTTGCGTAAAAAACTCAATTCATATCATTATCCAAGGAGTGGCAGTTTGGTCATTTGAATAGAAGTGCCCATGAATCTATTCATTTAATTTTTAAAATTCATCTTCTTTTCAACACTCTCCATGAAAGAGAAATCTCCTTCCTGTAGCCCCCAGGGCATATCTCCCAGTGGCAAAGGGGAGGGCGGATAGGGCTCAGCGCGGCAGTGTGCAGAGTTCGATTCCCCGCAAGGTGGAATTGGCTTTGTTGCAAGCGGGAGTTACCATATGGGTTAATAGCCTTGGCCTATCCATGTGCTCTCCACCCTGGCTCCTGGGAGGCACATCCTGCGATTTACCTCCTCCACAATGGCTCAGGGCAGGGTCGGTGGGGGCCCCTAAGGTTGGGGTTCAACCTTTTTTGAAATCTCCTTCTTTCTCTATCAGTCGTACCACACAAGACAGTAGACACCAACTTTTGAAGGAGCATCCTTCAAATTTCAAGCACATAATTTGCTGTTTACTCCAAAAATCCAGAAACATTATACAAGGTACTGTTCACCTGGGTTTGTCTGAGTTCTTTTTAGCAGTTTTTATAACTTTGTCATGATCACTGTTGTGTGCTTTGTTTTTGCCTTAATTTTACTTACTGAATTTGGGGGATCTTTGATTTATTTCGAGTTTTTTGTGGGTTATGTTTATGATATTAGTCTATCACTGATATATATGTTTTTAAGTTTCTTGATAATATATTCTTATGCTCTGTTTGGTTGTTGAGGAAATGTGATGTTGAAGAACAGTGTCGACGACTGATCTTGAACAACTATCTTCATTAGGAATCTAGAAACTGAAATGACTTCTGGGGTTTCTTTGTTTTCCCAGTAATTGAGATAAAATTGGTGTAATTTGTCTGAAATTACCAGTCAACTAAAATTCTTTGGGTAATTTTTTTGGATTGTTTAAGGTACTTTATGAAATGGAGTCTGAAAGTGGGGTTCCAGATAAAGATGAAAAACGAGATGTTGTTCAGAAAATTAATGGGGAAGAATCAGTTCTGGATGTAGACAATGAAAAAGGGAAGATCGGTATAAGCAAAGACTTTTCTGTTGGAAATGAAGTGAGTGAAAATCTTAAGGAGGAAAAAGAAGTTGATTCATATGGGGCAGAGGTTGAATTGTCCGAAACCATTACAAAGTGTAAAGCTTCAAATGACGGTGGCCTAAAGAACTGTAAAGCAGCCAAGAATCAATCCAATTCACGAGGCTCGAATGTGCTCGTGCGCAAGGCAAAGCCAAGCTTGACTCAAAGTATTTCATTCCCAGCCGGAGGCTGTCACTCTGATGTTATGAGAAAGAGCATTGATGTGTACCCAGTTAAGCAGGATGCTCATAAAAATGGTGCAAAAGTTGACTCCCAAGTTTCTAATGGTACAGTCAATTCAGGTTCGCGTTCCAATCTAGCCTCAAAGGGTGTGAAAAATGGAGGCAAGGCAGCCAACCGACGAACGACTATAGCCTCTATGCCAAGCATTACTCAATCTCTGGTGACTGTTCTCTCTTTTTAGAGTAGTCATTTCTTTCTTCCTTCTTTTCTCTCTATACTATACACCAGTTTTGGAATGACGTTTGAATGTGTGTTGATTTCAGTCTGTGAAAAATCATTCTGCAAATGACACTGTAATGAATATTGCACCTGATGCGTAAGTATTATGTTCTGTCTACTTACATATTCCACTATGTTATGACGAGTCGAATTTCTTATTGACAATTTAAATGTTGGAATTACAGATTGGTTGAACCGAATTCAAAATCCACCCACACTAAATTGCTTGTTAAGGATGAAGAAGATTCTCATTCTACTACATTGTATTTTCACCTCTTAGACTTCAGATTTGTTTTCTTCTTTGTTTGCATTCTCATGCAACTTCTTCTGGATTTTTTTATTTTTTATTTTTGGTTGAGTTTACATGCTTATGACAAGTTTGTACTTCAATCAGAAATGCAACTCCTCCGACGCAGCGTATGGTTAATGTTACAGCATTCTCCTTTAGGTTGGAGGAACGTGCTGAAAAGAGGAAAGAGGTAGACACTGCACGTTCACCTTTATGGCATGTTTAGTAGGTAATATTCATTAGTACTAGACAGTACTAATGAAGAAAAAGAAACTGAAATCATGTTTATGATACTGTCCAATTATATCCAAATGTCACTACTAAACATGCAATTAGTTTCTACTTTCTTACATCTCTGATTATTAGTCCATCTTATAATTAAATGTTCACTTTTTCGGACAGTTTTTTTCGAAGATAGAGGAGAAAATACATGCAAAGGAAGTGGAAAAGACTAACTTGCAAGAAAAATCGAAGGTGTTGGAAATATCTTACAAAGAAGAATATGATTTCTGGTGGTTTGTCGACTTAGAAGACTTCTGGACCTAATTCAGCTTATTCACTCTGTTTTAGTCTTCTGGATTTGTTGTAGGAAAACCAAGAGGCAGAAATAAAGCAACTTAGGAAGAGCTTGACATTTAAAGCTACTCCCATGCCAAGTTTCTATAAAGCACCCCCTCCAAAATTTGAACTGAAGAAGGTAAAATCTGTATATCTTCTTAAATGCTCGTAATGTATGCTTGGAAGGTACAAGATTCCTAATCTCAGTTATTCCGCTGCACCATAAACTTATGATTACATGTGGTATCTATATGGTCCTTTCTTTTCATATCTTGTAGTTCTTATTGATATAGTGAGATCTTGCATTTATTTGCATTTCTGATAATAGAGGTGGTCATATGTTATGTTGAACTTAAAAGAAAAGAAATTATTTCTCTATTTTCATGGAGCAAAGCCATTTTATCTCTAGAAGCTTGTTGAAATAGTATTATTTTTTGGCAGTGTGGAATTTATAAAAATTGTACATGATCTTTCTGTTATCCCAACTTCATAGGTTTTTATTTCATTGCACTAAGTTTGGTTATAAAATAATTAGTGGTAAATCTATTGACTTCTCTTGGGTAAGTGATTCTCTCTGGTGATTTGAGTTACCATCTCAACTTTTATTAAATTTAAATTGGGGATTAAATGAACAGTTCATTGCATGTTTACATCGTTCATGATTATAGTGCTGCTTTTGATATATGCATGATACCATAATAAGTTCAAGTATATCATCCAGTAACACAAAGAGTGGCATGAAAATGTCATATACGCAGACACTATTTTTGTGTTAATATTGTTGACTTGATACGTAGGAATATCTCTCTTGTTAAATATATGATGCTCTTTGCTGTTAAATGTTTGACTATGGACTCTTTAAAGTTTCCTCTCAACGTTTAGAATGCAAGCACCAACAATTCGACTGCGATATTTAAGCTTAGAGTTCTGAATTTTAAGATTTTGATCCAATTGTCTGTTAACAAAGTTACTGTGGTGCATACTAGGTGTCTCGATCAAAATGGTTCGACTGTAGTTCAATTTTATCTGAGACCTTAGATTATGTTTACAGAATATTTTTTCTACCTCCTCAATTTAGAAGCTTGAGCATATTAGATTTTCTGGCAAATTGTGTTAAAGAATATACATCTTTTGTTAATCACGTGCACAATATAGGACTCTCTATGCTATAACAATTACTTGAAAATATAGTAAGTTAAAGATTCGTGGCATGTTCAGTGGTGAGGACTGGATGGATAGCACTTGACAATATTAAGGAAGAAAAAAAACCAAAAAACTGGTTTATTCTGGTGTCTAGTGCTGTTAAACAAGCATGGGCTAGTTGTTCAAACAATCTTTGCTCTTCTCGACTTCTAATTTTTCACATTATATGATATTTTGTTGTTCTTATTTGTACAGATACCGACTACACGTCCTATATCTCCTATGCTTGGAAGGAACAAAGGAACTGTCTCCACAGTTAGCAACTCCCTCGAAAATGGAGGATCATGTCTTAGCCCACGAATCACTAATGGCAACTCACCAAAGTTGACTCCCAAGGCAAATGGTGTCAAGGGTAATGCTGCTGTCAAGAAGTCTGTCAAAAACTCTCAACCCAAGTCGCATTCTCGAGAAAAGCCAAGCAAAGTACAAGCAAAAAATGCAGAAGCCGAGGCTCAAGATGAGAAAACTTGTGCACAGAACTTGGAAGAAATCTCGAGTCAACCTGTTTGTCACCCTGAACTCGAAGATGCTATAGAAAAGAGTCCCGAAATGAATTCTTCTAACAATGGATCATCTCTGGCTGCATCAATGCCAGAGGCTTTGGCTGGTGAAGTCACAGTTGAAGGTTAATGGACTTAAATCGTCTGTAATTTCTGTTCTTCACAGGAATTCAAATATTAAACCTCCATTATTGTAAATAATGTGGTTGTAAGTTATTGTCCAGTTATATATAGTTGTCTACAGTCTTATACGTTCGTTTGTATTATTTCATAAAACTTCAAGGAGTATTTGTACAAACAACATGGCTTTTGGTGTACTGGAGTGGCTGCATATATTGTATTAAAAAATTCCAACCTTTTTTCGTTTGTAATTTTTTGGATAATTCACTTTCAAAAATTGTTCTACTGCTTTTATTTGTAAAATGGATTGATATTTTTACTTTCCAAGTTCATTACATACGGTATCTTTCTAAAGCACCAGAATTTATTTTTCCCCTCCATTCTCCCGATTTAACTGAAAGTATGCTGCCAACAAGTAAACAGAACGGAAAGAGCTGCAAAGGCTATTAAAATGCTTTTTTCAAAAGTTTCAAGCAAGAAGAGTGTTGGGGATCCTAGGAGTTCAATCAACCAAAACAACAATCAACAAACAAGATTCAAGGCAAAAACAAGAAAAATAGAACCGGAAGAATACAACCCCTTCTTGGCCTAAATCTGTCCAGCTTTCCTCCCTCGTTTCAGCAGCTTCTTCTTCGATTTATGGGTGTTTTTCCAGGCTCAGGAACAGCCCCATGCTATGCCAATTGCCTTCCAAAGAGAGAGGGGAAAAAACCAATGAAGAACCGCCACCCTTTTCTATGAAAACGGAGAGCTCCTCCTTCTGCTGGGAATTCCTAGAGACCAAGAGCTCCTCCTTCTATTTAAATGGTAGAGAGTACATCTGAAGGGGAAGGTAGGAAGACCATGCCTCTGCCAAAACGTGGAAGACCTTATTGTGTCAACCTCACTCCCATCAAATCACAACATTGGGTGGGGTTAGGTGAACCATATCCTCACAAAGAGTAATGTGTATTTTTGCATACTTATTTAATACCTAAATATGCTTATTATTGATGAAAAGAGTGGATATTGACTTACAATTGGATAATTTTGGTTTTGTAGGTCAAAAACCCCAAATAGAGAGAGAATAAGGAAAAAAGAAGAGAAACTAGACCAAAAGCGTGCAAAAACATGAAGTTAGGGACCAAATTGCACAAGGGCAAAAGTTGGAGGACTTGGGATGCAACTTATGAAGGGAATGATTAATATGAAAGTTAAAATCTGAGAATCACATTCTACAAAATCAAAGTTGAGGAACCTAACGTACAATTATTTAGGAAACTCAGCCCTCATTTGGCCCCCATTATTTCCAAATTTTAATTGTTGAAATTGTATTTTTTTGAAAAATATGTGGTTGAAAAAGAATGAATTTTTTTTTATTTGCGTGTAATATTATTTTATGAAATATTGTGTGATTGAAAATAAGAGAGATAAAAAGAATGAGAATGGGGCGAAACGGGGACTTAGAATGAAAAATTATAGAGCATACAAGAAGATTACCTCAAGGAAGGTAGAGAAATATTTTGGGAAAATCATGTTCAAGCCATTAACATTTTCAAATATCCAACAAAAAGGAGTTTGTATCTTTAGTCTTGTATTTTCTCCATTATTATCTCCTACTTGCAATGTATTAGATGAAATATTCTTCTTTTTATTAATTTTTTGACATGAGTAAAATATCCGTGTTGACATTTATCGTAGTAATATAACCTAACTTTAATTGATTTCATTATTTGCTTTTTAATGAATTTTTATTTTTTATTTCCATATGTATCTAATATTGTATTTATTGCATTTTCATTTACGTGGTCAATGAATAATTATGTTTAGTGATTTATACATCGTTCGAGAAAAATTATGCGCTTTAAATTTTCACAAATATTTAATGCAGTTGTTGGTTTAATCGACATAGAGGTATAGTAGATTAAACTAAGCAATCATGGTTAATTTCGCTTGAGAAATGTAATCAAGTAAAATTTAAAAATTGGGTATAGCATCATAAATAAGTAATTTGTTAATTGGCTTGAAGAGAAATTGATTAAACAACGGTTAAGCGAAACCATGAATTCCAACTTTTTTTCCTTTGAAATTTTCGAGTGTCATGTTTTCTTATTTGTAGATTTTTAATTATTTTCCCCTATTTTCAAAATCAAAATCTTAATTAAGTTTTTTTTTCATTGTTAAAATTAAATTGATTAAAATTATGTAATTGAAAGTAAACATTTCTCAAGGGATCAATAACTCAGATTCAAAAAGTCCACTTTCTTATGTGAACGCTACTCGTGCACTTGAGGTTTGCACTTTATAGCGAACAAAAAGCGAAAAGAAGAAAAGAAGTATTAGTTTATCAATAGATAGATTCTCTATTCTGTATCTTCTTGACTCTTGTCTACTTTCTTGGTTTTGTAAGTGTTGGGTTTTGATATTCAATAAATTTCGGATGATGATTTAAACAGTCAGATTATATTTTCACGAGTCTCTCGACCGACGGGTGAATTGATTACTAACAACCAAGTCTAAAAGCCTAATCCCGAAAATAAAGTAGACTGTTGGAAGTAACTTAAGAAATTAATGTTGCTCACGATCCATATATTCACCTATTAAAAGGCTCTTGAATCTTTGCCCATTTAACCCTTCTTAGCCCGATTAGAACCGATTCCTATATATAAGTTGCTTGCGGCCCGCCATTTTGTGTCTATGATTATGAAGAAAAGAGAGAATCGGTTGCTTGCTTTTTGCTTAGAAAACGGTGGCTACCCCTTTGTCATCTTTTTCATTTTTGTGCCTTGTCTTCTTTGGTTTTCTCTTTGTCTTTGTGACTACAAATCAACAACAATTATCTTGTATTTTATGGATGAGATTGAAAACAATCGAGGTGAATATATTGGTTGTAGGTTGAGCAGTTTAGATTGGTTGTTGGTACAGAAATCTAACATTAAATTGGGCCTGAAGATTATCGATCGAAGATCTTGGAGCGAGCTTCCGTAACAAAGCTCCTAGGTGTTGGATTTTCAACCAAAAATCAACTAAAAACGAAAATGAAAATCAACAAAAACAAGATCAAAAGTTCTGTCCATATTTTTTTACAAAATTGGACCTACATTGAGTTTTTCAACCAAACCAAAAAGAGTTCGATGAAACGAAGGCTGAATTTTATATGTGCAGGTGGAGGTGTGCTTGGATGAGTGGCGCGTGGCAAGACTTGGTAGAAAGCTCGTGGTTCTTCGAAGAAAGTCTAAACAGGCAGTTTGCTTTAGACAATTAGGCAAACACAGTGGTGGTGTGTTCAATTTCTAGTTCTGATGAAATTATGATTTTAGAAGATTTTGCCCTTTTCACAGTTGGGAATTCGATTATACTTGATTAGTTGTCGCAATCGCTGAAGGCTTTAGGGCGAATATTGGTAAGTTCACATTTCTCAATTTTTACGAACCCTCAAACTTGGCCAGCTTTGGTATATCGACTTACCTGTTTTAAATTCCAATAGTAGCAAATTATCGTGTAGGGTGACATTAGAATTGGGGTTACTGTGTGGGATAATCATTGCTTGTGCTAGAATTTATGAATTATTTGCCTGAATTGAAGCTTTGGATTTAATTGCAAGTTGGTAATTGCTTCTGTGTTTAATTACCATTAAATCACCATGTGAGAAATTGAATTTTTATTGATATGCCTTCGTGTTGTATTGATTATTCCATCAGAGTAACTGGACTTGACCTGTTTGATCATTTCCTTCATATTGAGATCTTAAATCTCACGAAACATTGGAAACCTAAAATGGCATATAATGTGACCTTAGGATTACTTTGTGTAACCTAATTGTGCATTTTTTAATTGTTCTATTTTTCAAAATTACTTTTCATTAGGAATTGAAAATTTTCAATTTGATAACAAAAGATTGAGGGATTTTAATCCAACGAAAAGTTTCAAAAACCATAAATTGGCAAATTTTCCATTAATTTGATAGAAGCGCAAAAGAAGAATATGAACTTGTTTCAACTTCAATTATTTTCCATAATTGATTTTTATTCAATGTGGTTGCAAATCAACACCAATTATTTTACAACTAGTGGTGCATTAGTGATATGCACAGGGAAAGTAGAGGATGACATTTAAATCACAATTAAATGGGTGGTTAAATATTTGGAATCCTCTATCTATTAAAACCATGATCAGGTGGAGTGTGAGAATGTCATTTCTATCAGGTGAAGACTCATTATCCACTTAGTTTGAGGGAAGTAAGGTAGTAATTAAGGATGGCAATCAGGCTCGTCGACTTGGGCCGTCCGTAGCTCAGCCCGAAAAAGCCCGAGTCGACTTTGGCCGAGCCCCTTTTAGGGTGCCGGGCAAGGCCCGAGTCAACCCTTGTGGCTCGTCGGCTTGAGCTCACGAGCCTATATTTAAAAAAATATTAACATTTTTCAGGCAGCGCGTTACTGCCTGATAGGCTTGCTAGTTGCTACCTTGTTTAGTCAACAACCTGCTGTCTTATTTGAAATAAGGCAGTAGGCTACTGCCTTTTTTAACTTTAGATAAAAAAAATACTAAAACCAAAATCGAGCCCTGCCCGGCTCAGCTCGAAAAGGTCCGAGCCGAGCTCGAGCGTCGAATTTCAGCTCATAAGCTTCTTGGCTCGATTCGGCTCGGCTCGTTGAAATCCCCGATAGCAATAAAGGATTATCCCATGGATTTAGGATAGCTTACCCGTTAGACATATGTTAGTGATCAATCTAGTGAGCATAATGGGTAATGAGAGAAGATATGTGTTCTTGATGTGCGAGCAATACGGAATGTGATAGGATAAATGTTGTGAGATCTTTTCATGAGGCCATTTATTTATTTGTTACATGTGTGTTTAGCCATTTGATTGATTAACTTGATGTTAATTTAGGGTTCCTTGTGAACATGTTTGAAAATATCTTTGTATTATCCTATGTTATATATTCATTGCATGTTTATATGCTCTTGATTGATTATCGTGATTATTTGTTTTCTAATTAGGTATTTTTTACTCGAGCTCTAGTGAGTACATAGAGTAGGTATCGTATGTGTTTCGAGTTCAAAACATGAGGTAAAGTTTGTGATTTCAATTTTATTTGATTGTCTTGATTATGCAAGTATAAATTTTGTACTTAGGTTGCTTGTAGGTTGATTAGGTATCAAGGTGAATATTTGTTAGGTTTTGACATTTAATAAATCTCGGGCAATGATGTCAAACGGTTGGATTATATTTTCACAGGTCTCGATTGATGGGTGTGTTGATTACTAACAATCAAGTCTAAAGGTCTGACTCGAAAATAATGTAGACCATTGGTAGGAGCTTAAAAAATTAACGTTGCTCACAGTCCATATAATCACCTATAGCATTGCTTTTGAGTCTTGGCTCATTTAAGCCCTCTTGGCCCAATTATAGTCTAACATATTCTTATATATATGTTGCTTGCCCCCAGCTAGGGCTGTAAATGAATCGGATCTGTCTAAATTTGATCTGATCCGTTAAGAATAATTATCTGATCCGATAATCTAATAGATATTTGATTGTTAAATTTATATCCGATTTACTATGTTATCGGATACTTGATCCGAAATTGAAAAAATTAGAAATTTTAAATTTTTATATTAGTCAACTCTAAACCCTAGAGTTAAAAGGTCCAAATAGCTTTTTACCCAATTCTTAGCTCATTTAGTTATAGATTGTAAATTTTATGATATTTTAGTGAGTATCGAATATGGGAAGTGATAAGTTCAGAATAAGTAAAGTAACTCCAACTGTTGGCTTCGTTGGTCGTTTAATTTATAAAATAAATAAATTATTATTTTTATCTTATTTTAATAATTAAAAAAAATTAAATCTCTTCAAAACTTTTAATTAGCAATATTATACTATTATCTAATATTATTTATTATTTGAAAATTATGTGTAAAGTATAATATAAATTTCAAAATAGAAAAAATTATGTGTAATAAATCATGGGATAATATTTAAAATATATTATATTATTATAATAAATTGGAATGGATTGTTATCGGATCGAATTGATTTATATCCATATTTGTTTCATTTAGTTAACAGATTATCAGATTCGAATCTTGATCAAGTTATCGGATTGAAACTCTAAATATATTTCTCATTAATTTTATCGGATTCGGATCAAAATCCAATCCATTGACAGCACTATTCCCAGCCCTTTTTTGTGTGATATTGTGAAGAAAAGAAAGAAACCTGCTGCTTGCTTTGTGCTTAGACAACGATGGTTGTCCCTTTGCCATCTTCTTCATCTTTGTGCTTTGTTTTCATTGATTTTCTCTTTACCTTTGTGGTAGCAAATCAATACCAAATATCTTTCCTCAGTGGGTGAAATTGAGAAGCAATCGAGGTGAATATTGATTATGGGTTGAACGGTTTAGATTAGTTGTTCGTAAAGAAAAATAGCGTGAAACGGAACCAGAAAATCACCGAATAGAAGATTTTGGAGCGAGCTTCCAAAATAGTAAGCTAATGGACATTCTGCAGCGGGTCAGTTTCGAGCCAGAGTGAAGATAGATGAGAAGAATTAATCATTCGGATCTATACACTTTTTTAATTAAACCTACAAACTATTGGTCCTATGAGTGAATGAATCAAGACCTGAAAACCGAATAGATCATTTTATTTCTGTTTCATTTTCCAGCTGAAAACCCAGAAAGCTACCGAAAACCTATATTTAATTATTTATAAAGTAAAAACGAACTAACATGGATGGTTCATCGAAAACCATATAAACAGAATAGAACCATACTCAAAAGTAAATGACAACAATAAAATTAAGAATTTATACTATTCCAATGGTGTCATTTTTCTCTATTGCAAAGGCAAAGTTGTTTGCATGTTTTCCTATGGTGCCCATAGTCGCCGATTTATTCCTTGACTTACCTCTCCCCTTCATCATATCTAATTTAGCCTTCTATCACTTGGGTAAGTGCAAGTGTACAAGCAGCCTTCCACCCTATATCCTTGGAGGCATAACCTGCGATTTACCTCCCTCACGATACTCTAGGGCAGGGGTGGTGGGGGACCCTTAAAGTTAGGGTTTAACCTTTTAATTTAGCCTTCTATCAAGTTCTTTTTAGTTGTCTTTTTCGAGTAGTAGCACAAACCAGTTTCGGTCTGAATCATCCGACATTACCCAATTAATATGATATTATTAAGATTTGGGTTTCCATATTAAAATATTAACATTTTTAAGATGTAACCCAAGTCTATAAATTAATCTATGTTTTTATCTTTATTCAATGTGAAATTAAATCCCTTAACATACCACCACAAAATGGTGGCTCGTTTGAGCTGACCAATCTTGAAATTTGTGTATTCATTTTTAAGTCTTAATTAGATCAAATTACTAGTTAAAAGTTGGGGTTCCATTTTAAAAGGTCAACATTTTTAAGCCCTCGTTTGGCCCTCATTTTATAAAAATGAAAATGGGTGGAATAATATTGTTTTGAAAAATGAGTGGTTGAAAAAGAAGAAAAAGTTTTCGATTTACGTGTAATATTATTTTATGAAAAATTGTGTGGTTGAAAATAAGAGAGAAAAATAGAATGTAGTGGAATGAAAATTAATGGGGGCTAAGATGAATAATATAAATCCTTATAAGTTGTTCAATGTTTTCATTTTTATTCGATATAAAATTTTATCCCTTAACAAACATGTTTGAAATCCATATTGGATTAATGTTGTTATCAACCTCATATGTATTGTTAGGATATCTCTTCTCCGATCAATCTTTACCTACGTATGTACCATATCTGATATCACTAAGTTTATTATTTCTCCGTGAAATCGCAAATTTCCCGTGAATTTGCAACCCATAATGACATTCATTTTTATGTCTACATGGTGTTAAACATGCATATGGATCACGTTGATTCAATTTCTACAAAATGGCATAACATTCTTGCAAATCAAGTAACAAGTCACAAACAACAAATGCAACATATAGTCTTACGAAGGAGTGTACCGTACATCAAATTTTCGGTAGCTAAGGCAAACTTTAGAAGATGGGGTTCTAAGTAGTATTATGTATTCAATTTTCTTTTATTTTTTTTTTATTTTTTTCATTCATAATAATTTTACGTAACTAAAAAATCTATTAGCTTAAAACTCAACAATAAATGGCAAACAATTTATAGTACAATTAAATAATAAAGTAAAAAATGTTCTAAATTATCAATTAAATACTGTTGGCCTTACAATTTATTTTATAACCAAACAACAAAAACATTATTTCTATCATTTGATCATTTTCACAAGTTATTTTTAGTCATTTAATAGCTCTCATGTCACAAAGAGCTTTGTGCAGTTGGTAGAAAGAGTTGCATTAAAAATAAAAATAAAAAATAAAAAAATTGCCAATTTTATTTTTTTTTAAATGTTAATAAAACATTAAAAATTTTCAATTTTGAGTTGAAGGTATATAAAACAGAATAAGATATGAAAAAAAAAAAACATTTTTCATGGAAAACAAAACCAATCAAATACACTTTAATATTTTTCAATTTTTGTGGAAACGGTAACCTTAATTAACGTGAGAATGGATTGAAGTCATTTTGTAAGTTTAAACCAAACATTATGTAGTTTGGGATAAAAAATTTGGGTTAGTATTTTCATAATTTCTATTTTGTTGGGAGGTTATATGCGACACTTCCCTTCTTCAGCTGAATAATAAAGTAGATGTGATCAACCTCAGTTTGATTCGCCTTTTAGCCCCCATTAATTTTCATTCAATTACATTTTATTTTTTTCTTCTATTTTCAACCACACAATTTTCTATAAAATAATATTATACGTAAACCAAAAACTTTCCTTTTTTTTTTCAACCACTCATTTAAAAAAAAAAAAAAACATTATTCCACCCATTTTTATTACCACAAAATGGGGGCCAAACGAGATGTTAAAGTCGGTTTATATAAACATGTGAGGATGTCTTAATATTAAAATATTTTACGAATAGTACTTTTATAAATTGTGTGTTTGTGTTCGTGTTTAGTTAGGGATGTCAATTGGGTCGAGTTGGCTCGACTCGTCAAAGCTCGGCTCATGGGCTGTCGAAAAAAATTTCACGAGCTCGCGAGCTGCTCGTGGGCTCGGCTCGGCCCACGAGCTCGTGACTCGTGATTACACGAGCTCGTGGGCAGAGCCGACCTCGCCCAAGAGCAACGAGTTGAGCTCGAGCTCGGCTCATGAAAAACGAGCCACGAGCTCAGTTCGTCACAAGCCCGAACCGAGCTCGTGGGTTAACGAGCCAAGCCGACTCTACTCGGCCCATTGTCATCCCTATGTTTAGTTTGGAGTTTTCTCAATTCCCAATCAAAGAATAAAGTTAATAATTGCAAATTAAACTAAATAGAAATAAATCACGCATAGCCACATACATATTTTCAAAGCCAAGAGGATGAATTACTTTAGTCGTGCACATCAATAATTGACAATTTTTTTTTTTTTTTTTTTTTTTTTTATGGGTGTTAAGAGGTAGACTGGGCACCTTCTATGAAAAGCCCTATTGTACCTACCACTAATATGTAATATGCGCAACAACCACTGCCATTTATGGAGTGTCAACAAGGGTGAGGCATAATTTTAATCTAAGAATTTTTATTAAAAATCTATTATGCTTTTTAGTAGAGTAAAGAAATACAAAATAAAACTTCAATTTTTATTCTTGCTTTTTACTTGTGAAGGAAGAGATTGTGCTAGTAAATAGTCAGTCAACATAAAACAATATAGCAAGACCTAACTTATCATTGACTTCGAATTCTTGTGAATTGTGATCGAGGGTTAAACTTTGAATACATACATTATTTTTGTTTTTAACTCATCACGGCCAACTATAACTTAGTTTAAACCCAACTTTAAACTCGAATTCAACTTTATAAACACTCAATTTAGCCTCGAGGCTCGAGCCTAGCTTGAGCTTCAATTTGAGTACTCTTCTTTTGTGTTTCGAAATAAGCTCGATCCTCCTTATTAAAGCTGGACGTATAACATATTTCTCTGTTCAATAAAGCTATTTGTACATCCGGATTTGACACCCCGGATGACACTCCCCTCACAAGAGAGGGGGCCCACACATAATAAATTAATTGCGGACCCTCCTCTTGTGAGGGGGGTGTCATCCGAGGTACAAATAGCGAAGTCCTTCTCTGTTATCGTCCACTAAACATGTCGTTAGTGTCCCATCAAGACCACGTTCACAATACATGATGCTTTGGAAATAAAGGGGGAGAAAAGGAAAAAGGATAAGAAGGTCCTTTTCGCTGTACACAAGAAAACAAGAGAAAGATAAAGTGAAAATTGACTATAAAATATTGGGAATTGGATGCACAAACAAGGCCAAAAACACATACCACCCGTGATTAAGAATAAAAGGACATATTCTGCAAAGGATTGTATTTATGCGCATAAACTGTCGGTAGAACAAACTTTAAATACAAATAAAATAATTGATATACAGTTAATGTGTATTAACTATAATAACAAAAATAAACAAGAAAACTTTCCCCTCCTCTAGGGTTCTACTACAATGCAGCCATCGTCCGGTCGCCTCTTTATTACGAATGAAACGAGTGTTTTGATGTGTGCTCACCCTTTTTGCATCGTCGTTTTCCTTTCCAGTTTTTATCATTTTCTTGAAAAATAAAAATTTATTGACAGTCTTGTCCAAAAGCTCCAAGCATTGTACATGCCATTTCCAGTAACTTCCCTGCTTAATATTAAGTCTGTCAGCTTATGCAAAATCATAAAACTTCGAAAACAAAAGAATTCAGCACCATGATCAAGTTTTCTGATGGGTTCGAATCTATTTGTCATGTATCATAACAACAAATTAAGGTCTTATTTCCAATAAAACTAGGATTCACCTACATGAATCTTTTGCGTTCATCGCTAGTTTCACAATAATATTCAAAGCAACTAGATGATTCGCAGTCACAACACTCCACCCCCACCCCCCCTTTTTTCTCTTCCAGCCAAGAATGAGATGATAATGAGACCAAATCCTGGCTAAGCTGGAATTGTAATTTATGATAGTCGAACGAACGCAAGACATATGGACGACCACACGACCCTAACTAAATCCATTGGGTCAGTTTCCCAACCCCAGGTTAACTCTTACTAGTTACTACAAGGTTTTTGGTTCATGGTGTCAAGCACAATTAAATTACCAACCTCTTTCACAATTCAATGACAAAATCCATAAACATTATGTCATAGAACTTGAAAGAGCCATATCTCAAAAGCTAGTTATTAAAGTTGAAGAGCCCAAACCTATAAAAATCGCACAAAGGAAGCCCATACTTCCGACATGGGATTCAAACCCCCATGAGTTCCACCGGAACCATGACACATTATTCAATGTTTAAACTGTGTCTCAAGTGAACAAGTTTTCCACCATCCAAGGCATAATAAAAACCCCATACCAAATCCAAGTAGTGTATTAGTTAGATAACTTCAATAAATTTGTAATCGATCACATCAAGCTTTATCGATACTTTACATGGATTGAAAGTCAAAAGAAACTATATCCTTAACTACGACACGTTACAGATTTATACCTTAACCACTAAGCAAATTATTGGTAAATTCAGCAAAAAAAAGAGGCAACATCCAAGAGTGGCAGCTGTAAAGTATAATGTAAAGGATTCCTTTTGACCCACCACCACTAGCAAATGCAACGAACAATAATACAGCCAACTACACCCACCAGAATTTATGCGCATTGAAGACAGGTCTTTTCGTGGTACTTTCTTATGAGAAAAATAGTTTCAACGAGACATATCCATGAATTATTTCTTGCCTAACAATTTAAGCTTTAAGATGTCGTGATTCAATAAGAAATCCAACAGGCCAGTCGGAAAAAATTTAGAATCCAATCTCATATGAATAACGAAATCAAGAACAATTGCAATGCATAGGCAAACTTAAAACTCAAAATAAATGGCTAAAAAACATACCTCTTCTTGGCTTGGAGACGACCTTAGCAACAGGGACAGATTTAGGAACAGGCTTGTTTTCCTCTGCAGGAAACAAAACCCCATCAATTCCCTGAACAGATATTCTCCCATCCGTGTAGATATCCGGGTCGAACAAATAAGCGGATCCTTCTCCTTGCCCGAATTTCACCGACCCGTCAGCCTCCTCCGCTACCACTTTATGTGGCAATCTCAGAGTATCATACTTCACCTTCCCAAATCTCCTAACTGAATTGTACATACTCTCTTCTGTTTGGTATTCAGGAATTAAATGATAATACATTATCTGCTCCGGTGCCCCAGGTTCGCTTAATTGATCGGTGGTTAGTTTCGCCATAGCCTCGTCATTTGGTGCAAGAACTGTAAGAACATACCCTTCGGAGACTAATCTTCCCATTTCAGAAGCCAATGATGTGAGATTGACTAAAATATCGGCCATTTCATTGTATCCACCGTAATGGAGGAGAGTTTGGATGAAATCCTTCACCTGACTTTCGCCGTCGAAATGGTGGTGATGTCCACCGGGGCCAGGCGCCGGTGCCGGAGCCAGGGATGGACCTGGTGCCATGGCGTCGAAAATGGGCAGCACAGGTGGCGCACCGGCTTCGACTGGAGGTGCCGGTTTCTTTAGCCGGTGGGTTCTTGGGTCGACTTCCGGTGCTCCCTCTGGTAACACTGCAGCTATGGACCTCAAACTTCGCCTAGTGTTGAAATCTATTTGAACGGATTTTGGAATCAACACTCGTTCAATTCCGTGAATAATCCCATCGGGGCGAATGATATCGTCCGCTTTGATAATCTTCGCCATACCCAGAAATTTCTCCCCATTTTTCCCAAATACCGGAATTTTTTCTTCATCGGCATCAGTACACAAGCTGATATGATGAATTGGATTGTTTAACTCTACAGGCCAATGCTTGGACTCAAATCGAGTTGGAATCATATGGAAAAGCAACAGATTTTGAAGGGATTTCAGATTCCCCGGCTCGAGCAAGAACCTCTTGAACTCGGGATCCAAATCCCGTTCCAGCGCCTCATTTTTAGGAGCAAAAATGGTTATATTATGCTTGGACACTGCTTCTTCAAGGGTTTGTAGCAAAAGCGCTTTTTCCACCAGTTCTGAGAGCTCAGTGTAGTGAGAATCCAACAGCGCTACAAGAACTGAATTGGAATTGATCTGAGATAATGAATTTGAGTTCCCAGAATGCTTCCCCCTTGAATTTTCTTGCAATGCACTACTCGAAATCACAAGAACAGCGAAGAATGTCAAGAAAAGGGGTAGAAAAACGCCACGGATCTGAAAAACCATGGCGCTAGAAGACTTTCAGTTTCTCACTCCTAAAAAAAATTCTTTGCTGTTTCTCTCTCTCTCTCTCTCTAGACAGAATGGTATTTGCAGGGTTCTTTGAAGAGTGTGTGAAAATGGGTAATGTGAGTAGAAATTAGGACATGGGATTTAATTAAAAGGAAGAAGAATAAGGAATAAGGATTGCTTAGGGATTAAAAAGGCAAAGAGACAGGTGTAGAAGGAGAGTGAGAGGCTTAAACTGGAATTAAATTCATGAATCAGACCTTTTTGTGTGTGCTTGGGACAGGCTGGAAGAGGGACCACACGGAAACTGGCGCTGTCTTGATTCACTCGGGGATTTGGCGGTGGTTGGCTTAGCTGCCCTGTTGCGAAATGGTGGATTAAGCCCCCACTTTGGCCACCATTTTTTTCAAATATTAATGTTCGAAATAATTTTTTTTTTAAATGAGTAATCGAAAAAAAAAATAAAAAATTTTCGATTTACGTACAATATTATTTTATGAAAGATTGTGTGATTCAAAATAAGAGAGAAAAAAATAAAAAAAATGATGCTACCAAAAATCGTACATGTTGATTTCCCAAACTTGAAGACTTTGAATGAACACGATCGTAGTCTTTTGGTACCTGAAACAAAGGCAATGAAGTGTGTTCCCGTCGCCCCTCCAATACTTAAGTCAGAAAGGAAATTATATGCGTGAGACTATATACTGGAAATAATGAAAACGTACCTAAATAATGATCCGATGTTCTATATTTATAGAGGTGGGTGGCGTTCTCCTTGTAGGACTCAACTAGCTCAGTATCTCTATCCTACGGAGTCCTATTAGGTGAAGAAGTTGGACCAATGCCGTGATTATGTACAGGATAGAGTCCTTGCCAGAGTCAAATACTGAAGTAGTATGGTAGAGTTAAGAGTCTCAATTACATAGAAATCCTATTAAGTCAATAATAACAGTCGTAGGCTACGAGGGGAATCTATCCCTAAGACTACTCATGCTCGAGGACGTGGATCGTGAAATGTGGATACCATGAGGCTGATAGTGCTCGAGCATTGTATCCCGAGGATGTCCAATGCTCGAGCACAACGGATGTGGAATCGCAGGGGGGCTGAGAAAGGTCCTTGGGATAAAACGTTCGAGCATAACTAAAACCTACTATATCAAACAAGAATGAGAGTCAAACGAGGGCTAAATAATATCAAAATCAATGTTTTAAAAATCAGATCGAACCAGCACCAGAAAAATTGAGAATCAGATCATAATGGGTCTGGTTATGCCTATAAAATCTCTAAATAAAATTTGTCCCAAAACTTGTTAAACCGGTCAGTTTTTGGAAAACCCTGTTTCCGATTTAGCCAATTCAACGTATGTAAATTTGAATTTTATTAAGTTTTTATATGTGTATTTTTTTAATTTTTGTAAATTTATATTCTTTTAATTTTTTAAAAATTATCGGTTCGACCTCTGTTCAACATTTTGATCCTTGACCTTTCTTTTTTCAGATCGGATCGATTTTTAAAATATTGATCAAAATATTATTTATTAAACTCTTCNATTCTTTAGATATTTTTACACTCTCTCTATCTTCCATTTCTCTCTCTAGAGCTCAGGTTGAAACCCTATCTACTCTCTCCATACTACTATTTAAATCTATCACAATTAGACATTAAAGATTTTAGTACAATTAGTAAGTCGACCTAATTATAGTTAGTAATACAAAAATTCAAAAGAGACTAGATGTGTCTAAGTTGTAAAATGTCGAGCATAAGATAACATAGTTATTAAGTCGATCACGTGCCACAACTCTAAATTTATCAGAGTGAACTATTTAAAGATTTGGCATTCTCCAAATCAATAAGCGTAAATTTTCATCCATCTCATCTACTTTTTACTTATAAAAGCATTCGAAGTTTTCTCGATGCAAGACAGCTAATATAAAAATATGCAACAATTTAGTATTGAGATCAAAAGATCATAAAATTCTTATGAAACTTTAAGACATCACTGCATGATTATAGTATATACATACACAGAATGAAAGTTAATGTTAATATTAAACAAGAAAAGAATAATTCTTGGTGTAAATTATCCGACGCCCCTCCAATAGGGGGCGCATGTTGGGAATCTACTTAACATGCACAGCGAAAAATTAAAACAGATTTCGATTCCCACCAGGAATCTTTTTGTGTTTAAATAGAAATTGTAAAAAGATTGTACCTTTTCCAGATCTGCAAACTTCTTTGCTATTCTTTTCGTTCCAGCAATCTTGATTCCTCATCCACAACTGTCCAATTGTCCAACCTCCAACGGTGATCCACACAGAGAATAAGATTGCAACTACCAGGGTTTTCTCTTCTTGTGCTAGCAAGAATAATTATGAGAAAAACATATGGATTGAAAACTCTAACCATGTATTTATATAAGCCCAAACGGGCCTGACATGAACCAGTCTAATATTTAATTAATTCATTTAATTAATTCGGACCGTCCAATTAATTATTTTATCCAATGATTGTTAAATTAATTAATTGACAAATTGCAATCTTCCAATTCTCTTTTGTGTGCGACCCATCAGGTTCCCGATCACGATACCTAACGACGTGAAATATTATTTTAATCTAATCAAAATTGATAAATTAAAACACCCTTTTAATTTATCATCAATTCACACTCGTCGTCCCAAATTGACATCTAGCAATGTGTCAAGGCAATACATGTGACGGAAAATATCATGTTGTATGATAAAATCAAACTTGTTCGTTTACCGCGAAACTATAATCCCTTCGTCAATATGATCCGATCAATTACGAGATATGAAAGTGTGTCAGTCTCGATTATCGATCATATCTTTCACCCCACTATTAAGTCAATATAAGTCGAAAATTCATTTTCGACTTATGAGTACACCTTGGCCAATGATTTCGTTATCGACTTAATTGAATGAAACGCAGATCATGATCTCTTACTATCTAAGAGTGACGAATCCTCTATTGATCATTCATAACCTTCATATGATTATTAACATACTCGAACAATGCCGTATTAGCAGCCATTGGCAGAGCAACATCCAACACCGTTAAAGTATGACCGTCCTCATATGAGGTACTAAGACGACCTCAAGTCAAAAGAACCAATCCCACTATCGAACTTTAGAGATTAACCACTAACACTCAGATAGTTATCTATATGGAATCTTTCGACGGGTCTCCAATGTTTTGTTCTATAATAAAACATCCACGTGTTCATTTAAGTGTCACCACACTTTAACTTGTAAGATGAGCTACTTATTTCATAAGTAAGAAATATCATATGTGATGGTCTATTCGTAATAACGATATCCGTATCTCGTTATTACTTATGACCACGGACGATTTAAAATTCAATCAGATGTAATTTGTATCTCACAATCACAACTTCTTGTGATTAACAAATTACGAAATTTTGAATTTACAGACTCTATTATTTATTTAATTGTCCATTAATTAAATAATAGATCTATCATTAAATTGCAATAATTATATATCAAAAGTATTTATATCCAAAGTTGATTAGACCTAAGGTATAATACTTACAGCGCCATGTGTGCAATATGGCGTATATACAGAATGAAAGTTAATGTCAACATTGAATAAGAAAATAATAATTCTTGGTGTACATTACCCGACGCCCCTCCAATAGGGGGCGTCAAGTGTGCATTATGAACACCATAATGTACACCGAGTACATCTGAAAAAGAATAATGTATGTAACGTTACCTACTATATATTTTGGACGGACATCATGTGTGCATTATGGACATCATAATGTATACCAAGCACATCTGGAAAAGAATAATGTATGTGATGTTACCTATTGTATATTTTTCCCTTTGTTAAATATAAGTATATACTAATTATTATTTATTAAAAAAAAAAAAAAAAAAAACCTCCCAACTTTAACGGAGTGATAAAACCCTGAAAATGCTTAAAAGGGATCAGAGACAACAGGATTGCGGAGGATTCCATGGGTGCAGGGACACCAAAGATACACTCTCTCCAAGCCAAGCCAAGCCAAGAGCTGCCACGTGAAGCGGCTCCAGAACAGAAGCCGAGTGTCGGTCGTGACCTCAGCAAAGGCGGAAGTCAAGCTGTCGCCTTCTGAACATGAATTAAATGCCATCTTTTTTCTCCAGGCTACAAAGCCTACGTTCTTTTCGTAGCGCGTGTGATGCGTGTCAACTGTGATGGGAACATTTTTCCATTATACAAGGATCTTTTGTCATCAATTACGCCCAGTTTGATTCTCATTAAATTACAGTCCATAACATTTTATTTTTTTCTCTTTTATTTTTAATCACATAATTTTTCATAAAATAATATTACACGTAAATCAAAAAAATTTTCTTCTTTTTTAACCATTCATTTTTTCATCAAAATACTATTCCTCTCATTCTCATTACCAAAAATAGGGGCCAAACGAGGGCTACATCTCCTCGTGCCATTTTGTCTTTGCTTCATAACCCTTCTACATTTGCTGCACTTCAAACCTCAACATTTGACTATAAATAAAAATATAATAATCTTTTTCAATTAATATATATTATATAAAAAATGCACGACTTTTTAACTGTAATATCGGATTGAATCGGTCGATGGAGATTCGGAGAACGTGTACTACAAAATAAAAAGAAAAAATTAAAATTTAACAAAGACGAAGACAAAGACATGAACTTGAACTCTAATTCATGTTAACAATTTATTTGTCAAATTCCTGTTTTATTGAATAGTATTTAATAGACATAAGTTTTCTTCGCTGAAAATTTGAAAAAAAGAACTACAAAAAAATTGTAAAATTCTTTGAAATTTTCATTCTAGTAAAGATTAGAGAGTTTTGAATAATTTTTTTTTATTTATTTAGCCCTTGTTTGAGCCCCATTTTGAGGGAGATAATGAATTTTTGAATAATGTATTGATGGAAAATTGGTGGTTAAAAAATAAAAAAAGTTTAAATTTGCGTGTAATATTATTTTATTGAAGAATATATGATTAAAATAATATTAAAATACTGTTAAAAATGTATTTTTTTTCTCAAAAGAATGGAGTTTATTATATTATTTTGGCGAATCACTTTCTTGTAAATGTGTCATATCATATATGTCAATTTAATTTAAAAACACCAAACTCAGTTTGAGTTAAAATTATATAATACATAATTGTTGCCGATTATGTCGGTTGCCAAATTGCATTTAATAGCGAAAGATGGGACAATTAATTAAATAAATCCATAGATATTTTAAATTGTTACATGTATATTTCAGATGCATTATTCAAATAATTGAACACAAAATGGTTAAATCTTTTAATGTTATTTAGTAAGGTTAATAATATAAAACGTCCATACGTTTAATATTTATTGTGAAAAAATATTCATACGTTTCATTTTTTTACATTTTCGCCCTTATTTCAACGTTTCATTGTAGGAAACGTCATTTTCACCATTTTTTAAAATTAAAATAATTAAGATATCCTCCTATTTAAATAAAATCAAAAACAGAAAAGAAAAATAAAGAATAAATTGTAATCTTACTTCTATATGTTTTAAAAAGTGCAAGTAAATTCAAATAATTATTAAAATGTCTAATAGCATAAAACGTCCCTAAGTTTGGTTTGTAATGTGCAAAACGTCCCTACTTTTCATATTGGTGAAACTGATGTTTTCCGCAATGAAAAGTGGAAACAAGGATGAAAATACAAAAAAAATAATAATAATAAATAAATAACAAAAAAAATTCTCTCTCTCTCTCTCTTCCCCCCCAAATGAGACTGTCATCTTAGAAATGAAAAAACTCCGATCAACCATCACCCAAACCGTCGAATCTACATACCACTGAATCATCTGTTGATGTTTTTAAACCATAAAGAGAGGCACCCTGGTGAGTATGGTCGATTGGTTTGTTGAAAATGACATGGGTCTCTCCGAAACAGGTGGTACCGCTGGGGTTTGAGCGATGGTATTTTGGAAATGGTATGGAGGTTCTGCAGTTTGGACAGTGGTTTCAATTTTAATAAAGCCTAATAGCACAAAACGCCCCTACATTTGACACTTCTTACAAAAAAGTCCCTACGTTTCAATTTTTTTGCTTTTCATCCATATTTTCACATTTCATTGTGGAAAACGTCATTTTCACCAATTTTAAACGTATGAACATTTTGTGTTATTAGGCTTTTTAATAATTATTTGGACTCACATACACTTTTTAAAATATTTAGGAGTAAGATTGCAATTTACTCTTTATTTTCTTTTTCTTTTTTGTTTTTATTTAAATTAGAGGGTATTTTAGTTATTTTACATTAAAAAAAATGGTGAGAAGAGTTTTCTGCAATGAAACGTTGAAATAAGGGCGAATATGCAAAAAAAAAATAAAATAAATATATATATATATGAAATGTATGGAGGTTTTCCGCAATAAGTGTCAAATATAGGGACGTTTTGTGCTATTAACCCTTATTTAGTATATATATTAGAACTCCTTGAGTTCTAACACTAACTCTTTGATGGAATGTCAAAGGTTTCAAAGGCAGTTAACAAATCGGCTTACACTTTTAGAAGTCTGCAAATGGACGTTGGTCTAACTATTACTTCTCCAATACATGGATTAAATGTAAATGACTCAAACCTTAATCCTAAAACTCGTAATCTGACATAGAGATTAATACACTCACAAACTCTTGAATGTACTTCCACCGTGCATTTCTCTCTCTCCAGACTTATACACTAATAACTCAGATTTGTAGAATTCCTCGCTAGCAATTTTGCATATAGAAAGGATAGTACGTAGAATACGACGACTTTACAAAGACTCGATCGCAATCTATTCTTGAGAAATGACCAAATCCTACTATTTACAAGACACAAGAATCAATTGATCTTGGCTTTTGATTCCAATGGCTGAGATTCAATCCTGATCAAAGATGCATTCCTCAACCAAAGTCACAACTTATCAAACTCGACTTTGGCATTAAGTTTGTGTCACACACGTCTTGCACATGGATCCCACGATATTATTGTTTCTAAAGTCAAAATTAAACAAATTATAAATCTGTCATCGACACATTGTGTCAAGCAAAACTTGATAATCTTAAAAGTCAAAAGCGCAAACTTAAGAAAAAAATAATGAATTGATAATACAAAACATAAGATGAAAGAACATGTGACGAAGTGCTCTAGAAGAAAAGCTGCTTAGCCCAAAATACTTTGAAAAAGTTGTAAATGGCCCAAACCAGTTTGAAGACTCGGGCTCTTTTTAATGCTTGGTAGATCTTGGAGGCCCGGCTTTTCACATCTCATTTATTGATGGCCCAAATCATTCGGGTGAAGCCCCTGTTTGACTTCGATAAAAACATTATATTT
>NC_036238.1:15801719-15878449 GCF_002742605.1 Olea europaea var. sylvestris
ATATTATTATTAATATTAATATTAATATTATTATTATTTTTTTTTTTTGAAGCAATTGGATTCATGGCAAATTTGGCTCATTGGCAAAGACACAAAACAAAAATTTACACGTCCGGAGTCTGCTTTTGTAATGAATTACGAAAATAAATAACAATGTACTTGAGAAGCTCGTCTATATCCTAACTAGGATGAGTAACCTAAAACTCAAAATGGAAAATTATCTAATTATGTGACACTGCAAGAAGCCAGTGAATGTGTTTGGATTTAAGTTGTAAGTTGGTGCATTTTCCTGAATAATACAAAAGTACAAGTTGTGTTTCTTGTCAAAGTTAATATTCTAGTCTTCTCATTCTTACCTTTTAAGAGCTCTGTCTACTTTCCCAAGTCACACATGAAGTTGCTGATTTTCGAATAGCCAGGTACGTGGAATCATTAACTTCCATTGCTGATAGTCATGATGAAAAACCTCTGTGCCTGTATCCTACATTAAACCATTGAGTCCCCTGTTTGATTGGACAATTTGTGGCAACAGTCAAATTTATTATACAAAATTTCTGATCATCATGTTCCAAATAATATTATACTATATTGGAAAATCTTCCATTATTTTTCTTCATCTACTTTGTTTCAAACATAGTTTACAAGTTGTTTAGTTCTAAAGAGATCAATGAATCTCCTACATTTGTTGAGTATTAATTTTGTGGAGACTGTGAATTCACAATAAGATTGCAAAGCTCAATGCTTAGGTGCTACACAAATTCCTTCAACACTGTAAGTACCTACTAGTCTCCCATTAGAATTTGTTTATGGGTGGTATTCTCACTAATTATTAATTACATAAACCCATATGAATGATCATAGTTTTTTCATGTTTCTAATTTGACATTCTATATTATTTTTAAATTATTCCATCTCTTTATTACCATATGCGGTAGTATTTGGAATTGTGTGGTTATTGCATTTTAACCAGCAAAATTGCATTTTTAAATTATCCCTGAATTTTCATATTGCGGAAAAATATTATTATTATAATTTATTCCTTTTGGATGCTTCATGTCATATCATATCATATAGATAAATTTAATTATGATTCTTGGAATTTTCCAAAAGATATTTGGTTCGTTAAAATTAAGGCTGTTTTAAGCACCATATTTTATACGATGTATGATACTCAAAATGAAATCCGACACTTTCTTTTAGGAAAAAAGTATATGATGTCATTTTTGGCCATATAAATATTTCTAAGAGGCAAATTTAATGTGTGGTTATAACATTTCTTAGGTTTTAAATACATACATACATACATATATATAAAATTGAAAGATGGGATTATTTTTACACTTGACTCTTGAGAACTGATTGGCTTCACATTATTCTATTTGGTGAATGATAGTATAATTATCTTTAAAAGTTACATGTCTTGATATATTTTGAAATATTAAATAAAGAAAAGTTACATTTTAAATACATTGACATAATTCTTCAAAGGCGTGTGTGATTTTAAGTAGCAGGATACTTTTATCAAATATGAATCTGATGAAGTTGAATTTCACTCAAATCTCTTTCAAAGTCTTCTTACTTATAGAACAAAATTTGGCAAATAAAAAAAGAACATGTACTTAGTAGCACTTGTTTTCTTTACACATTCCTTACAAGTTACAACCAATTTCACCACCATGCATATTTGAGAATTTAATTGTCTGAGGTTATAAATGTAATGATTGAATGGAGAATTGGTCCTACCTTGCTGTCCATTTCACTCATTTCTTTCACATTTAACAAATTGATATGATCTCTTGACATTTTTGATTTATGCTCTAGTTTGCAAATGTGATTACTCTTTAGCATTATGACCAATATTTTGCAAATGTGTTTAAAGAAGAATTTGTTAATATAATGGCTGATAGAACTAAGAAATTGTGGGGTTGATAAACATGTGCATCAATGTTCTCCTCATAATGTTTGATCCTATTCAAAGAGATAAATTGTAAGATCATATATTTACTCTATTCAAGCTGGATCTTTTTGAAATACAGGAGTATTAAAAAAAATTCAGATGCATGTACTTTATACATGATTATTCATATTATCATGAGATTGACGTTGCAAGCAAAGTGTTTATATTGAATCTAAAGATTGTAGGCGAAATACATGAGTTGAATGTATGTATCTGCTCAAACATATTGCTAAAAATCAATATTAAAGAATTCGTATGTTTATCCTGCTAAATTTAGATATGTGATATCGATATTTTAGTATATTTTGCAGATGTGCAGGTGAAGAAGAAAAGCATTGCAAATTGATGATCCCAAATTATTGTCCAAAAGGGATATGAAATAAATTATAGTTCATAATGAACATAATAGATCATCAAGCGGGATGGGTTTAAGTCCATAGGGGAGTCACCTCCAAGAGTAATCCAACCTCTGTGATTGAAGATCTTATGAAGAAGATTCAATGTGGTAGAAACAACTCGTACTACGTGACTTGTATTAACACTATTTTATTTGTGCTCATCTCTATGATGATAGTGCTAATAATATTGTGATGTTAGGAAGGATTTAACCGTGAATGAATACCGATGCAAGAATTCTCATGAGGTGCAAGTTCACACCTTTGGAGGACTCATTTATGTAAGAGTTGTCATGAGGTTGTGACAATGAGATTGAGATATTCTCTAGAGACTCTTACTAGAATCAAGATTAGAGCGCATGACCATCAAGAACGCTACTCGCTATGAATTAGACCCTAAATTGATATTGTGTGTGAAAAAATTGAAGTTTGGTTAAAAGAGACTTAATTCAATGCTTAGTCCATTATGATTCCTCAAATGGAAATTATTATTACTAAGTGAGGCTTAAATTCAAAACAGTAAGGAATTGTCGTAGCATAAATGTTAACAAGTTTTAAATTTCAAAATTAAAAGTAATTTTAAATTGCAATTTTCTATTTTAATTTACATTTTAATGCAAAATAAAAACTCATAATTAATGGATTATAACTTATATATAAATTGAATTTATTTCCATAAATGTGAGGGGTTATATTTGTTCTTATAAAAAGAGTGGTGATTTCATTGTTTGATGTAACATGAAAACACATAAAAAACAAAAACAAAAATAAAAAAAAAATAAAATAAAATAAAAACAAAAACATTCTCTATATTTTATACTATATTTCTATAGTTTTGACTACTTGATAAATGTTTATTCATTTATCTCCCTATGATCGTGCCTGTATAAGGAAAATCGATTGTAAGTCACATGAATTTAATCTTGGAGCCTTGTAATGTCGAAAGAACCCATACGAAGAGGAAGCAACACGACTTTAAGACTTCGTACTTGACGTGACTCCCTAAACCTAGCATTTCTAACTCTTCTCTTCTCTTCTTATATTTATATTATTATTGAATTATGTTCATGTTATTTAATTAATTAAGTTAATTGATAAATATCTACACATACATCATCCATTTTTTTTTCCAACATGTGCATGTCTCATTATTTCATTGTCAAATCCAAGCATACATCAATTAGAATGGAATAATCTCCTTTAGCCCTTTAAAATCATAAAGACACGATATGACATGTACACAGTTACTAAAATGCCGAGGTCCATACATTTGTTCTCTTGGCCATGTTTTCAAGACAAAGTGCAAAAGGAATATCAAATTTTGTCTAGGACGAATGAATAATGATTATTATTAACGTATAAGTGAGGACAAGGAAAAGTACTTCAAATTTTAACGATAGACATTAATTTTGTCATTAAATTTCACATGAGCAAAATTATTTTAACTCATAAGAACATCTTCAAGTGACTATTTAAAAATATAAAGAACCCCCATTTTAAAGAGTCAATCCTTAAAATTATGTTTTAATTTACTCTTCAAATTAATATTTTAAAATAGAGAATGCACTCACTATAATTAAATGCATTCAAAATATTTCAATTTTCAATACTCAATATATTGACACAACTAAATACGGTAATCGTTTTACATGGTATACAAATGATAAGTAATTATTTGATGCATTAATGTAATAGTTTTCTATGAACTCGTATATCAAATAATCACCTGTATGTGTATACCATACAAGGTAACTACTGCAGTGAACAATCACAAATAACATTATTCGACCAATATTATTCATCCTAAAAAGTTATTAATAATTTTAGACAAACGTAGACTTGTATAAGGAGTAGAAATATTCTTACCAATTATATAAGTTGGAGCCGTTAATATGTTAGGGGCCTTTCAAAGGCTAAATGAAATTTACTCCACGAGAAGATAATCATGATATATTTGGTTGTTTGGAATCAATTATGAATGAATGAGAAATTAATTATGAAAGTAAGTCGCCTTGGAGTTTGGAACACGTTATTTGTTGAAAAATTGAATTATAAAAATATTAGAAAATTAAAAAAAAATGTCAACCTCACTTGAAATTTGAAAATGATTATTCACCACTAATATCTATAAATTATTTATAAATACTCAAATAACTTTTTATTTATACATTTTGAGTAACTTATCAAGTACTACTCATTTTTATATTTTATAATCCAACCATTTATAAATACTTATATAACATGCTTGATCTACCACAAAAAGTTGGATCATAATCCACATATAGCTGCTATTTGTACAGGAAAAGTTCTACCAGAATTAATATAAATAACATTCGAGAGTTTTCTATTGGACAATGGCCCAAAAAAAAAAAAAAAGATCAAACAGATAGCATCTGTACATTGGCGGACTCAAGGGGGATCACGTGACCCCCCAACTTTTGAGATTTTTTTTGTGTCGAATTTTAATCTAAATCAAAATTAATAATTAATTTTAATAACATATTTCATAAAATCCTAAATTTTAATTTTTTATCAAAATTTACTAAAAATCTGATTTTAATCCCCATCAAATAGGGACAAAATCACAATATAATTTGAATTTTTTTCTCTTTTCTTTTGCTTTATTTTACTCTCTCTCTTAAATCTTTTATCAAAACTTTAACCCTTCGAATTTTTTAAAATTTATCATTAATTTCACTGCAAATTTTCACTTACTAATTAAATTTTCAATTAATTAGAATCTAAATTTGTATTTTCTCGTATCAAATTTATGTATATAGAATGTGTCCGAAATGATTATATCCAATTTAACTTATATTTAACGAATTGTGTTTATTTGATTGATTATTAGTATTGAATATTGGTTATATATTTTTCTTTTCGACTATTTGAATTGATTGTTTGTATCAAATGCACTATAAATTTTTTAAACATAAATATATATTTTTTTAATAAGCAAAATATTAATGAAGAAATGTTTTCTAAATATAAATTTACATTTTCTTGGATCAAGTGTAAATCATTCAAAAATATTCAATTTGTACAAAATTTGATTGTACCTCTAATTCAAAATATCTATGTTTGCCCTTGCATGTGTGTCAATTTTGGCAGTAATTCTTTTGTACAAGGGGAATTACTTAAATCCACACATTTATACTTTGGGCCGATGCACAAATCCTAGGCTGTGGGATTGGGATAGGCTCAACCTACTATACCATAATATATAGATATAAAATATATATTTACTTATAAGTTTACTTTTAAATTGGTTTGATTAGAACGTGGCAAGTAACGTTAACATTTAGTCGTGCGGCATAATAATAAGTGAACAGAACATGTCACGTGTTGATGACGATCATTTTTAGATAAGGTACGCTTCTTTTTAATACTTATTTGTTTAACTCTGCCTTCGGGGCATATTCCAGTAGTGCAAAAGATAGGAGTAAGGTCATTTTAGCCTTACTGACAGTTGCAGTGTGAGGATTCGATTCCTGAGATATGGAATTGAACTCTTTGTGGGCATCAGTGTACGGGCAAGCTCTTGTTCCCTAACCTGTTAAGGCACATCCCGAAATTTATCTTATTCACGATGCTCCAGAGACGAGGTGGGTCAGGACGGTGGGAGCCTCAAGGTTGGGGTTCAACCTTTTTATTTGTTTAAGTCTCATCTTTTGAGAGAAATATATTTTGTGATAGTGATTTTTAAATAAATGTATGATAAAAAGGTAGGAAAAAATTTGGAATTACTTATTAAGATTGTTTTATTGGATGAATATGTGTTTAAAAAAAATTTAAAGAAGAGTAAGAATAATATTATTTAGTACTACTTTAACACTGGTCTAAATGATACAGAGACATTTAATAATGGGTTCAATTAAATATGAGGAATTTTGACTTATTTAAAAAAAAAAAGGTTGAACCCTAACCTTGAGGGCTTTCACTACCCCGTTCCTAGAGCTTTGTAAGGGAGGTAAATCGCGCAATGTGCCCCAACAGATCAGGGAACAAGAGTTACCTGTACACTGCGCCTACAAGGAGTTCAATTCCATGTCTCAAGAATTTAACCCCCACACTGCGACTGCCAGCAAGGCGTGAGATAACCTCACTCCTGTCCTTTGCACCACTGGGCTATGTCCTGGAGGCTGAAATTATGACTTATTTAATAGGACTTATGATATGCTGATGTCTAAATTGATGTTCAAAAATGCTGATACTAAATAGCATTATTTTTTTAAAGAATGAGGGTCAAATATTGACTAAATTAGATTTTTTAGCTATTTAAACCTTGTAAGACATTAAAGTTCCATTTGATGCACCATATTTTATTGTATAACTAATTTGGTAAAATTAGAATGAATAGGGGACTGTTTGGGAGTGATTTTTTCTACCAAAAAATTGATTTTTTGACCGTTATTTCACTATTTCAGCCGTCATATTTGACTTCTTCTCTCACAGGTGGACCCCACTTTTCTCCTAACGATCAAAAAATTAATTCTCAAAATCACTCCCAAACAGACTAGATTTTCTAAGACAATTCAAAATAATAAAGAAAAAGAGGATTTTCATAAACCTTGCCATTTTTATCTTTTGCTAGGAAAACCTTGTAAGGTTTAAATAACAAGAGAACCTAGAAAAAAAAATCGAAGATGCCACATAAGGTTATAATATTTAGAGTATTTTCGAGAAGCTCTCTATATTTAAAGAACACATTTTACAATTTATATAACATCTATAAATTTGGAGAGTTGAAAATTTTAAATAGTCCAGCAATCTATTTATTTTTAACACTTAGTTTTACTATTTTTAATAAAATAATATTACACGTAAATTCAAATTTTTTTCTTATTTTTAACCACACTTTCTCCATTAATCTATTATTCCAAAATGCATTCTTGAAAAATAATGGAGCTCAAACATGTTCGTATCTTTTATTATTTGCCAACTTCCGTCCACATTTTTACATTATCTCTCTTTATGTTTTTTGTATATATCATTTGAACAATGTTATTAGTAGTAGTTCACTACAACAATTACCATATGTAGCACACATAGCAGGTAATTATTTGATATATGAGTCAATAAAAAATCGTCACATTAATGTATCAAATAACTACATATCATATGTGTGTCACGTAAGACAATTGTCATGGTGAATGACTACGAATAGCATTATTCTTGTTTGGTAAGAATTTTGATAATTGATTTTTTGACTGTTAGAAATAAAGTAGGTCCCATCCGTGAGAGAACAATTCAAAAATGACGATTGTCATAGTGAAATAACGGTCAAAAATTAATTTTAATTGATTTAAAATCTGTATCAAACAAGCTCTAAGCCTTTGTATGGTCCACATTATTTTCAAAATACATTTTTCTCTTTTCTTTTTTGAACCACATATTTTTCAATAAAATAATATTACACATAAATTCAAAACCTTTCATTATTTTTTAACCACGCATTCTCTATTAAATCACCATTTCAAAATGCAATTTTGGTGGGGTGAGGGGAGGGCTCAAACAATCTCTAAATAACTTTTTAAAAATCACGACGAGTGGTTAATTATTTATGTATTTGTTTGATAAATTTTTAAATCATTTCTAATTTGGTCAAACTTCATTTTCAATCGCACATGTCAATAAATATATAAATATTACTCACTTATCTATCATTCATGTTCATTTGTTTATAAATTCTTTTCGAAACGGGATACAAACTTTATAACTAACATTATATTTATTCCTTAACACTCACAAGTCACGAACATGAATAAATATTTATTTCCAACAAAAATAAATATCACTTTTTTTTTATATGATTTGTATTGGTTCTTCATTTAAAGACTTTTTCAATTCAATTGGTGATTAGAAAACGCACCGTACAAGTTAATGCTATCTAGTATTAGTATAATTAGAACACCAATTTAGGTGATTATACTTAATAAGTTCAATTAAATGAATCATGTGATATTACTTTTATGTGAATATATCATTTAGCCTCTGTTTGTTTTTCATTATTTGGCCATTAAAATGAAAAATATGATCGTTATCCATCACATCAAGTCACCATATTTAAATTTTTATCTCTTGTGTGGGGACCTATCGACTATATTTTTCATTCTCATTCTTACATTAATGAAAAACATACGGGGCCTAAATATCATTCAGTTGTCACTTAAATTAATGTTTAACATTAGCGATGTTAAATAACATTACTAATGTTGCGGGGTAAAGAACATTTACAAGACATAGGAAAGAATAAGGAGGGATTTGCCTCCCGGGGCACATCTCAACTGGTGGATCAATCAACATTAGTCTTACTTTCAACGGCAGGGTGGAGGTTCGAATCTTGGTGGGAACCTGCGGTCAGATTTATTTGGTATGGAGCAATCATTTTGCAGTAGGATCTCTTGTGCGCAGAAGTGTACAGGCGGTGGGGAGAACCTGTGATTCAATTGACGTATAGCCCGCGATTTATCCCCCCAAGGTTCTAGGGGCAAGGATTTTGAGAGTCCAAGATTTAGTGTAGTGTAAGTTGGGATACTTGGATATCAAAAAACAAAAAAGGAATAAGGAGGGAGACCCTATTTCCATGTTCGAATCATTCTGCCTGTGAAACCACCTGAGCTTAATGCACCCAATAATTCTAAACACGTGGCCCTGTTTGTCCTGGGCACGTGGCAAACGGGGCCCATTGCCAAGCAAAACTCGCACTAATGCACCTCAGATCTCCACACTGACTCTGACTCTTCAACTGCAAAGTACAACACACCTCCACGGGACGAAAAATCTCACCAATTTGATGAGTAGCATTGGAAAAGCAGTTCTGTCCAACTCTTGTGGTAGATTATAATATTAATTTAAATTTAAATTAAAGTCCATAATTAATTTTAATAATACATTTTATGATATTTATAACTTTTCAATCACATATTTAATCAATTTCTATCAGAATTATTAAAAATAAAAAATAAAAAATAACTACATCAAATTAGGAGGACTAAAATTCATCATCGAACAGAACTCGTATTTTTGAAATCATCTGTTTAATATCATATACGTCTCATATTGTGTATCATGCATTTATATAATTATATTTTTAAATTAAGCATTTTAAGGATGTTTTTGTTGATAAAATGATTTGGTTTTGAATTAGGGTTCTCTCAAATTATTTTAAACTATTTACTTCAAAAAAAATAAAAATAAAAATATTTAAATAGAATCATTTACGCTCTTCTTATTATCTAGTTTAAACCTATCGTTAACGCTTGCTAGGACTACCAGCGCTGAAGTGCTCATGATCAATAAACTCAAATGGTTAGATCAAAAAAGATGTTAAAGTAAATGACAAGCCTGTATTAGTAAGTAATTTCATCCACGTTCTTAATCAACATAAAGTATGCAATAAAAAACGAAAACTAAAAGAAGAAAATAATAGTGTCATCTTCTCGAATATCACCAAGCCAGATTTGATGAATCTGACATTTAAACAATTGATAACTCGATTTCGATCTTAAACTTGATTTGGATGACAATGAGGATCTAAATTACATGAAAATTTGAATTGTTATTACAAAATGATGGGCTCCACAAACAAAATTTACTCAAGGCTTGTGAAATTTCACCTCGAGTAAATATCACGACCAAATCTTGAATTTTCTATAGCGGTCAACACTCATTATATAAATCACCAAATAAAATCCCACTTTAATCACGCAAATCTTATCTTAATAATGACACTTTTTCAAATTATAATGACTTTTTAATACAATTTAATATTCTCTCCAACGTCGTCTGACTATTGCGGAGTCACTCGAGTATAACTGATCAATACAATCAGTTTCACACACAAAAAAAGAACATTCCTACAGTCGTCGGACTCTTCTTCTATCTTCCTCCGCCGGATCCTCAGCCCGATCCGCCGTGTTTTCTGTGTAGCCCTGCCGTTGACACCCCAACGCTCACCATCACCCACGCTCTTTTGAGGTTTTTTGATGATTCCTTTTGTGGGTTCTGTTAGATTATTGCATAGAAACTGAAAAGTATTGAAGAATATTAAAAATTTGTTTAATTTTTATGCTTCATAGGCGGGTCAAGGTGCAGGTGAAATAATTGGTGAAGGAATGACTAGACAAATTGTGCTGCGGGCAACGCTGTCATCGGTGTACAGGCGGAAACCGCTACTGAAAAATCATGGCTGCTCGTCGAGAAGCGGCGTAACATGTGCGGAGGTGGCAGGTGGGACGGCGGCGGAGTGTGCAGCAGTGTGCTGCTGTTGCCCATGTGGGTTGGTGAACCTCCTGGTATTGGTGGTGTACAAGTTGCCGGCAGGGCTATGCCGGAAGGCGTTGAGGAGGAAGCGCCGCCGTAGACTGATCAAGAAAGGGCTTTTGCCACCGCACCAGTGTGGATGTGACGAGAGTGAACTCCAAATCCAATCCATATCAGAACATGGCGTAGAATCAGATTCAGACAGGGATATAATTGAACTAGAGAAAGAAATGTGGGATAAATTTTACAGTGCCGGCTTCTGGAGGAGTTCTTCACGAAGAAGTGAAATTTGAACTGTAAAAATATTATTATAATTTACTTCTGTATTCTTTGTTTTAGTTTGCTTTACTGTGGCTTTCTGGATTTGTTTTTCCAGTCAAGTAGAGAACTGTTGTTTTTTAGCCAAAATTATAAATTTTATTATAAACAATCACATTTTAATGAATCAGCTAGAATTATTAAATTCACTTATGTACAATTTTTTTTCTATTTATTAATTAAAATGTTTATAATTTCTTGTCAACGGCTTAGCTAAAGTTACCTTTTTTTTTAATGAAAAAGTTAATTTAAAAAAATAAATAAAAAATCTTAGCCCTTGTCTGGAAGAATTAAAATGATAATTTAGGTGACGAGTCTTGTAGATTGTGTAGATAAAAAGGATTGAGTAGATGTGCATCCGATAAATGTTTAGATACATATTCTGGAAAAATCATACGTAAAGGTTATGTAATGCAAATTGCATACGAGTTGATAAACTTGCAGTTGAATTGCACGATTATGGAGATGACAAAATGATCCGTTTTGTACTGCTCCTTACTAATGGTAAACAGGGTGGAGACAGTGAACATGATTTACTCCTCAAATTCTCTAAGTCTCTTCTGAAATTTTTATTTCATTAATTTTATTTTTACATTTATGTTTTTCAATTTAAATGGTATTTAAAAAATATATAAAATATTATTAAAATAATAAATAATTATTTTAAATAGCAATTAATGAGGATTTTTAACTCCGTTCCTTCTCCTGAAAATCCCTGCAAACTGGGAATGAAAATGACTATTCGCCCTACTGCAATCCCACACCAATGTCTAATCAAAGAATAAATGGTACAAAAGAAATTGTCCAAGAATAAAAGAACAACTTTATAAAGTTAATTAAGGATCACGATAAAAGCACTCACTACCTTATTATTATTATTATTATTATTATTATTATTATTATTATTATTATATATATATATTTATATATATATAANNATTATATATATATATATATATATATATAAAATTGATAGTTCCCAATTGCTATGTTTACAATTTTCTTCCAAAACTCGCTGAAAACCACCCAACATGCCAAATGATCGTTCGACATACTTCAAAACAGATTGTACGTGACTTATTAGTACCATGTGATCAAGAGATATATTCGCCACCAACTGAATTGAGTCACTTAGATGGAAATCAATTCATTTGCTGCCTTATTTGAATTTCGAGTCTACGTGCCCGTGCCATGTCTATATCAGTTCACTACCAATACAATTATGAGTTGAGATCTGTTATTCATTTTTGTCGTCCATCCAATTGTAAATAGACAAATCATGAAAAATTAAAAATTGATGACAACTTTAATTTTTCATTATGTGTCAATTTACAATTGAGTGGGCAACAAATTGAATAGTATAAATAGACATCAAATCTCAACTTTACAATTATCGCCCACACCATCGCATATCTATGTGACTTGCACCTTTATCCACGAAATGTACCCGCCAAAGCACGTCTCTACCAATTTCCGACAAGAGAGCAAGTCATTGCCCATGCCATCACAATTTCAACCATCGAGGGATTGACACACGGGGACAAAGATCTCTAAGGTAATATACTTTAGAATTTTGATATTTGCACACCAGTTTTGATATGCCGAGGTACATGCCCCTCACATGAGGAAGGGCCTACACCCAATAGAAAATAGCATGGGCCCCCTTTTTGTGAGGACGCGTCTGTGTACGTATAGCATAATTGTATACTTTAAAGGGCGCAAGATGCAGACCAAAGGCGGATTCAAAATTAATCTACGTTTCATTTAATTATTATTTTAAGCCAAACGAAAGTTTTTGCTTGTCAAAAAATCTATAATATATAAAAAGTGTAAATGAGTGAGAAGCATTCGATTGACCATTTTATCCTTATATTTTTTATTTTAGGATTTAAGAAAACTGATTATATTGGATCAAATATTCACAACATAAACATTAATAGTTGAGTAGAATAAATTAACAATTCACAAAGAAAATCTCGATTTTTGAAACAATTCAGCTAAAATTGAATCAACCTAATGCCCAATTGTACCAATATTATTTTCGTAATTATTTTTTATTTTTTTTTAAGGAGCTTATGATATTTTACAAGAAAAATTTATAAAGGAATTGATTCGTCAGTCTAAAATTTTCAAAGCTAATTAATATTTATATTTTTCTAAAAATAAGTATATTTCTATTTAATAAATAGAAAAATGAAAAGTGAATTGATATACTTATGTTCAGGTGAAACATCACCGGGGGTCCATAGCTCAGTGGTAGAGCATTTGACTGCAGATCAAGAGGTCACCGGTTCGAACCCGGTTGGGCCCTTTTATTTTTCTTTTCAAATTTCTGTTTTTGCTGCTGTCTAGAATTTAATTGGAAACGTGTTTCTTTGGCTTTTGGCATTTAGATTTCAAGCGGTTTAAATTGAATTGCTTTGTTTGTTTTATTATTATTATTTTTTCTCTGAAAATAACAACACTATTGCATATTGAGGAAACAAAGTTGAAAAGAAAAAAAAAATATTTTCTTTAAAAATTCAAGGTTCAGGAGTTCGACTACTGGAAATTGAGGAGATGGTCGATTTAATTTCAATACTTGAATTAGATATTGTATCTTTGAAAAAAATTCAATAAAATTCAGAAAGTTGGGAAATTTGTCATTAAATGAAACATTTGGGGCATTTAAGAGGGAAATGTTGAAAAGAGGTGTAAAAACGTGTTGGAGCAGCGTAGATTTGGTTATACTTAGAAATGAATCTGCGAACAAAATTACATGAGAGAAACATATTTCTTTGTGTAGTTCGATCTCCCAAATAAAACTATATATTGGCTAGGAGTTGAGAGCTTGTTGAGCCTTGTTTTTCTTCGATCGACCTATTTTCTTTCTATAAACAAGCTATATTCGGTCATCCACTCATTGGATGGCTCTCGATTCTTGACTGTATTGGAGGATTAGGTGACAATTGAAAAAAGATGACGAAATGATCATGAATTGGTACAACATAGGGCATGTGGTATTCACTTGCTTCACCTTTAGTTGTGATTCAAAAAGATCATGGTGTAGATTATGATCGTGCTACTAGTACTTATTTTTAACTTATTAAATTCATTTTTAGGTTACAAGAGTGCTCTAAAAGGCGTAATGCATGAAAACCAAGCTATTGGCTAAGCGCGCTTAGACAAAACATAGGCGTAAAAATGCGTTTTCTTATTTTAATTTTTAATCAGTGGAAAAATCGTTTAATAATTAAAAATAATACTCGCCAAACATCTAAAAAAATTTATAGGAAATTTATACATTTTTTCAAAGTTTTTAACAAAAAAATAAGTTCCAAATGTAAATAAATAGATATTTTTGGGAAATTTCCTTTTTTCAAACGGCTATTTTGAATTTAGAACCGACGAAGTAAGGAAATTAATATTTAAGTCTTAACTTTAAAAGAATTGTAATAAAAAAAATATTAAAAAAAAAAGATAATTATGTGTGCCTAGGTGCGCATAATCACGCCTAGGCGAGTATAGCTGTCAAAGACTGCTGTTGACCGTTAAATAAGGCGCCAAGCTACTTGGCTTCGCGTTTCCGCAGCGCATCGAGCATTGGCGACATCTAGGCGCTGTCAATGCTTGCTTTTTAGAGCAGCGGTTACAAGTATTTGAATATATTCACCTTTAAGACCAACTCGATGCACTAATTCAGTCATATAAAATGTTTGGTATGCAATACTGAACAATATAATAAACAAGATTTTAATCTTTCTTTTTATTATTACTATTTGGTAATATTGAATCGTGCGTACCAAACATGTCAATAAAACCTTCCACTTATAATGTAACACTTCAAGTAGTCATTGCTATTCAATAATTCTTCGTTCAAGATGATCCCTTGAATTTCATCTCATCTCCCTAATATAATGCATACTAATTCCATGAATTGTTCTACTTTTGCATTTCAATCTACTATATAATTGAATCTATCTGAGGCTGTTTTGAAAATCCACCATTAGCTCGATGATCCCGTCTTCAGATATGTCAAAAGCGGGACATACAAAGTGAAGTGATCTTAAAGAGAGTATCTTGCTAGTAATTTAAAAGAAAATCGTATATAATGGAGAATGAAGCCATTCTCGTGCAGTTGGGAGTGATACATGAAATATCAATGTAAGGAGGAGTACAAGAAGTATGATAGCTATATTGTGACTTCGCATTTATTCTGAGAAAACACATCAGATGGTAGAATACCGGTGTTGAGCTGAGGGTGCGATCTAGAATAACCAGGAAATTCCATTGCTTGAACCTGCTTCATTCAACCATGTTTGATGGACATGAAGCCAAGTGAGCCCTTTTGCAACAGTCACATCCTGGAAGCAAATTTTAAACGTGTTACCAACAAAGATCTCATTTGAAGGAAGAAAGTTCGGCTCTACAAATAGAAACCTTACTTTTGAACTTAATACAGCAGTCGTCAGACAACCCTTCCGTTCTTCACCTGCACGAGAGAGTCAGCTGTCAGCACCCGCAGAAAAAGAAGCATCTTTTATGCTTGAATTACTTGACAATCCAGAAGAAAAACGTTATTTTCACAAGTTGGTGTTCCTTAAAAAACAAGGCTCATAATAAATTAAAAGTTGCTCTTGCCACTCATCCGAGAGCCTTGAGCATAGTACAAGGACGTGATAAGGCGTTAATTATCTAATTATAACTAGAGTAGTTCGTGGAACCATCTATGCTACGAGAACATTTTTCATGCTAGACAAGTATGTTGCATTATTTCAGTTGACATCTTGCAAGTCAAATTCTATTCTAACTAGAGGGTTTACCATTCTGCCACATCTCAACAGAAGTTCCACTATGAGACAGCACACAGTTAAAATAAGCTAGAGAAAAAAAAACATCAACTTTTTTTACCAAATTCAAACTGGATGGTAGAATCAAAAATATGATATAACTATGGCGTGTTATGTATCGGAACAATATAAAAAATTCCAGCAACATAGGACTTAAAATTGAAAACAAATTGAATAAGTAGGTGAATACCCGATTTTCAAATGACAATGGACAAATATCATATAACTGCAAGAACAGGTGGAACCAAGTAGGATTAACAAGAATAGGTAGTTAGTTTCCATAATGTGACTTCTCGCCTTCGAAGCATAAGCACAAGCAGAATCTAAAAGTTCAGTGATATGGATAATGTTACATATACCCATCAGACTGAAACTCAAACATGAATGTAATCGTATACTATTCTGTTACATCGTGCACCATGTTGAAGTTCCCACAAAATAAGTGCTTTATCATAATATCAAATCTGATTAGAGAATGTAAGATGACCCCATTGAACACCTCGAGTGTTGCTATAGGTGGGTATTCAACAGCGCATACAGGATTTAATATAAATAAAGACCTTTTCAGGGGAAGTGAACATAATGTTGACCAAAACAAGGAGAGAGGCTCACCAGATTGCTCCCACTTCTTGAAATTCACTAGCCATGAGTCCGAACCAAGCTGTGAAAATAAAACCTGATCCACCCAAACCCAAAATTGTTTCCCCTGTTTGTCCCCATAACATTGTCTCAATGAGTTTATGCAGTCATGAAGAGATTGCTCGAAAGACCAACTCGATGCACTAATTCAGTCATATAAAATGTTTGGTATGCAATACTGAACAATATAATAAACAAGATTTTAATCTTTCTTTTTATTATTACTATTTGGTAATATTGAATCGTGCGTACCAAACATGTCAATAAAACCTTCCACTTATAATGTAACACTTCAAGTAGTCATTGCTATTCAATAATTCTTCGTTCAAGATGATCCCTTGAATTTCATCTCATCTCCCTAATATAATGCATACTAATTCCATGAATTGTTCTACTTTTGCATTTCAATCTACTATATAATTGAATCTATCTGAGGCTGTTTTGAAAATCCACCATTAGCTCGATGATCCCGTCTTCAGATATGTCAAAAGCGGGACATACAAAGTGAAGTGATCTTAAAGAGAGTATCTTGCTAGTAATTTAAAAGAAAATCGTATATAATGGAGAATGAAGCCATTCTCGTGCAGTTGGGAGTGATACATGAAATATCAATGTAAGGAGGAGTACAAGAAGTATGATAGCTATATTGTGACTTCGCATTTATTCTGAGAAAACACATCAGATGGTAGAATACCGGTGTTGAGCTGAGGGTGCGATCTAGAATAACCAGGAAATTCCATTGCTTGAACCTGCTTCATTCAACCATGTTTGATGGACATGAAGCCAAGTGAGCCCTTTTGCAACAGTCACATCCTGGAAGCAAATTTTAAACGTGTTACCAACAAAGATCTCATTTGAAGGAAGAAAGTTCGGCTCTACAAATAGAAACCTTACTTTTGAACTTAATACAGCAGTCGTCAGACAACCCTTCCGTTCTTCACCTGCACGAGAGAGTCAGCTGTCAGCACCCGCAGAAAAAGAAGCATCTTTTATGCTTGAATTACTTGACAATCCAGAAGAAAAACGTTATTTTCACAAGTTGGTGTTCCTTAAAAAACAAGGCTCATAATAAATTAAAAGTTGCTCTTGCCACTCATCCGAGAGCCTTGAGCATAGTACAAGGACGTGATAAGGCGTTAATTATCTAATTATAACTAGAGTAGTTCGTGGAACCATCTATGCTACGAGAACATTTTTCATGCTAGACAAGTATGTTGCATTATTTCAGTTGACATCTTGCAAGTCAAATTCTATTCTAACTAGAGGGTTTACCATTCTGCCACATCTCAACAGAAGTTCCACTATGAGACAGCACACAGTTAAAATAAGCTAGAGAAAAAAAAACATCAACTTTTTTTACCAAATTCAAACTGGATGGTAGAATCAAAAATATGATATAACTATGGCGTGTTATGTATCGGAACAATATAAAAAATTCCAGCAACATAGGACTTAAAATTGAAAACAAATTGAATAAGTAGGTGAATACCCGATTTTCAAATGACAATGGACAAATATCATATAACTGCAAGAACAGGTGGAACCAAGTAGGATTAACAAGAATAGGTAGTTAGTTTCCATAAAGTGACTTCTCGCCTTCGAAGCATAAGCACAAGCAGAATCTAAAAGTTCAGTGATATGGATAATGTTACATATACCCATCAGACTGAAACTCAAACATGAATGTAATCGTATACTATTCTGTTACATCGTGCACTATGTTGAAGTTCCCACAAAATAAGTGCTTTATCATAATATCAAATCTGATTAGAGAATGTAAGATGACCCCATTGAACACCTCGAGTGTTGCTATAGGTGGGTATTCAACAGCGCATACAGGATTTAATATAAATAAAGACCTTTTCAGGGGAAGTGAACATAATGTTGACCAAAACAAGGAGAGAGGCTCACCAGATTGCTCCCACTTCTTGAAATTCACTAGCCATGAGTCCGAACCAAGCTGTGAAAATAAAACCTGATCCACCCAAACCCAAAATTGTTTCCCCTGTTTGTCCCCATAACATTGTCTCAATGAGTTTATGCAGTCATGAAGAGATTGCTCGATGCCAGAGGGGTGGACAAGAATGCCTGATGGACACTGAGAGAGCAAGATAGTGATAAAAAACGCTCAACAAGGAATTTGAATAAATAAAAACAAAAATAAGCTCAACTCATGCTAAAATGTAGGCAAGTTGGTAAAATATGTGGAGAAAGGTTCCTAAAGGATTCTACAAATAATTAGATTTTCAAAAATTATTTCAAGTTTATGAAGAATACATCTCCTATTATAATTGAACCCTACCGTAATCGAACTTGTAAGGGTTTAATCAAGTAGCATGAATTACCAACATTAAGACCAAGGGAATAAAACCTTAATGGGAGTTCTGCCTGAGCCTGAACCAGTCTTGCGGCAAACAGATGGCAATTTTTTTTTTCTCAACCAGGACAGTTTCTGAACTTGGGTTCAAGAGATGGAAAACAAGAATCTAGAAGCAAAATGTGCATTCATGCAGTTGATCACATAAAACAACAGTTCCCAGTGACCAACTGAAGGGAAGGCCTAATTGTACCACTCCAAAATTATGTCTTTCTCACACATCAAATAATGTCTTTCTTGGGAAAGGTAACCCCAAAACATATCATGACCAGCATCCTCTTGTTGTCTTGATTGTCCTTGCTTCCATTGATGCGTTGAATTATAAAAATGAGGAGGCAAAACAGATAAAAAAGAACTTTTTTATGTGTCTGTCTTGTACAAACCTATTTACTCAGTCAAGCTGGTCAAGTTGTAGCAACTAATTTTCATTTTTTTTATTTTTTTATTTTTTATGTAATGCCTAGCAATAGCAAAACCACATATGAAATGAATTATCAGCTTTAAAACTTATAAAAACAGGCAGCCTATTATGAACAAACAATACATGAATCAAATACCTACAAAATAAAATGTGGGTCATTTTAAATGTCCTAATTTGAATTTCAACACTCCTATAAAACAGATATGCCAAAACATTTACTAAGTGTGCACATAAAAGTAGAAGCTGCAGAAGTTAGAAAGAAATCAAACATACACAAACTGCCTTCAGATTAGCGAAATAAAGCTCAGAATTCTCAACTTCTGCACGTCTCCATCTCTCATAAAACAAGTAAAATTTCACAACTTCATAAGCAGGATCGAATTTCTCCATCTTAGAGTCGGATAAATCCGTGACATCTCTAGGAGATTTACTGGGACCCAGGTTAAAGTAACCAATGGCTTGTATAATACCAGCGGCACATCTCTCTGTTGCATGAATTATTTTTGGATTATCTTTTGCATTAGCAACATGCCACTGTAACAATTCTTCCTGAGCATTGCTGACCTGCAATTGTAAAGCACGTTCACACAGCACTTGTCAACAGAAGATCCAAAAAATCTTTATAAACTTGTAATGAAAAATTAGTGAAAATCCAACCATGACACCGTGTACATCTGGAATGCTAAATAGTTCGGCATCATTTCCCGAGTCGCCACAAACAAGTGTATTATGAGGCAAATTACCCTCAGCCTTGAATTTTTTTAGCAGATAAGCAAGTGCTTGCCCTTTGCCAGCACCTTGTGGCAGGATATCCAAGTCCATTCCTCCACTGTAGATTATTTTGACATCCAACTGACAACAGCAAAGCAGAAGGTCAGAATGCTGCTTGCAAAGACAAAGTATAATCAAGAAGATGAAAGCTTTGCATTCATCTCCACTAGCCATAAAGTAACTGGGTTTTATGCAAATATATCACTGTTGATCTTGTCAAACTTCTACTGCAGAAAGAAAGTTTCACCATACCCCGCGTTCTTCCAAACGTGTAGAAAGAACTTTCATTATGTCCTCTGCCTTGTCTTTCTGAATGTAGAAGCTTACTTTGTGGGGTCGTTGCTCTGTCTCAGACTGCATGACTCCAAAAGGTAAACAAAATACAGATAGTTCACATGCAAAAGTATTTTTATCTTGAATCGCATAAAAGTACTATCAAGATCATCTTAAAGTAGTGATGCATGAAATTTGGTGCACTCAACATGTGTCTACAAGTTTAATGTATTGAAAAGGTGTTAATCATATGTATGTATCAACAACCAGACACTAGTTTCTATAACTATACCTGAAGAGTAAGTTCAGAAATTTTTTTCGTCTCTTCTGAAACTACATTCCTGTTCCATTTCTGATTTAAAATTTCAATCCAACCACCATCTGGTATCATAGAGTTACCGTATGTTATTTCTGTTCCCACAGACATTATTGTGATATCTGGGACCAACAAGGGCTTCTCTTTCCTTAATTCTTTGTACAGTGTAGGTGACCTTCCAGTGGAGAACACTAACAAGGAATTATTACGATAATTGGACTCCCACAAAGCGTTAAACCTGAGTAGAGCGAGGTTATCAAGATCATGATGGTCAACCTACAACAGAGAGTTTCATATTAGTCCAATCCAATTCGAGTGACTAGGAAAAACAAGAAGAACTAACCATTGTATGATCAAGATCTGAGACTATCATTAGGCGCGCAACACCAGCAAGCCGATTCATGGTTGCCTTAAGACTAGCTTCACTCTGCAATTAAAATTGAACATGAAAGCAAAAACATTAAATATGACCAAAGAATCCAGTGCTCAAACTTCTACTAATTGAACTACACAACCCTCCTCCTAGGTAAGTTCTATCAATAATAAACTAAGAGAAAGAACAGAGGGGCTTATGGCGCATTAGTTTGATTTTTAGGCAAAAAGGAATTAAGTCTCATAAAGTGATTTATGTTATTGTAAATGATGCCCAGAAGAATGATAGCTCGATAGGTTATGTGACACAGAAGTAAAAGGCATCTGGATGTGAACATGACCTTGCTGTTCCACAGCCAAATATAGATTAGCGAGTAGTATATCTCGTATAGCTACAATTTTGAAATGAGATAATAGCATAAAATATTGAACATCAAAATGCCAGGAAATAAAAGTTGTTTGTGATTAGATCCCACAAAGGCATCTTCAAAACAAATAACATAGTCCAACATGTGTCAGCTCAATATTCACAGCTACCACTACCAGATTTAATATAGATACTAATCGACCACAAAAAAAGCATCAAAGAAATACGTTCCTTGCTCGGAATCAAGGCTATAGCAGAAGATCAACTGGCAAGTGGACTTACATGAAGACTGGATGGTGCTATATAAATGATCTAAACAGATATTATTCACTTAATTTATTTAGTGGTTCCTCTCATCCATCAAATAATATTTACTGTATATTAGCAATATTTTCCAACAAAGATATATAAATGCTTGACCATTATATCTTAATTCACTGAGTACATCTACGACTTGAGACATTTTGTCCTTCATCTTCTCCAACTTCCTATCCTTCTTAGAAACTTGGGATATATACAAAGAGACAACTTTTGGTTTTTGTGATAATATCTGTCTCAACATTTCCAATTATCAAATAAATGATGCAGAGTACACGCACATCACAATTCACTATGTCATCAGTGCTGTCTATTCTCGTGCTTTCAACACAATTTTGCTATATAGATAATAAATTCTATCTTGCTTCTAATCAAAAGGAAAAATGCAAATTCACAGTAACTCGTTCCAGGATAATTATTGCTCTATACTTTGAGCCAGGCATAAGGATCGAGATTAGAGAAATCCGTATGGATCAAAAAATAATTTTCCAAATTCCATTAGATTCGTCCCAAAAACACAGTACCATCTCGTTCATGTTCTAGAAACAGCTAAAAATGCCAGAAAAAAAATTGATCTTTATTTTAGTTATCAATTCGTAAACAACTAATCAAGCGACTTCATATGCTAAACCAACAAATTATTTAAGAGAGAGAGATGAAGGTACCCGGGAAATGAAATAACAGAGAGCAATCTTCAACTTCTATCACACAACTAATACTAAATGGAGAACAAAATTAAAAACCCATAACATTTCGATTGCATTCAATCCAAATTCATCTGATTCCAGACAACTAACCCACTAAAAGAACTCAATTTTATTCCAATAACAAACACAAATCAAGTTCTCCCAATGAAAAGATTCGATCCCACATGTATACACGTGTCCAGCCCACAAAACAACTATAGTATATGCATACATGTATGTAAATGTGGAGAGAGGGAGATAGGGCTCTCGTACCACACTAGTAGAGAGAGAGGTGGGATGGTGGGGATGATTGTTGATGCAAGAACAAGTGATGGAGGAATATGAAGAAATGGGAATAACGGTACCAAACCGTAGCATTGAACAGATTGTTTGGAATATCTTCAATTTCGCTGAGTTGATAAAACTGAAATTATTGGGAATTGGGCATTGGATCCAATTTCCTTGGCGCTTTTTGAGTGCTGTTATTCAATGCAGCATCATTTTTTTTTTTTTTTTTTATCAAAATACATTTCTTTACGAGCGATTTGACTTTATTTCAATCATATTTTTCAATAAAAACAAATTAAACGTAAATTCAAAAAAATTTCCTCATTTTTAGCCCTTGTTTGATTCACATTTTTCTAAAAATTCATTTTTTCAAAACTCATTTCTAACCACACATTTTTCAATAAAATAATATTACACGTAAATTCAAAATTTTTTTTAAATTTTTAACCGCACATTCTCCATCAAACTACTATTCAAAATGCATTACTTTCTCCAAAATGGGGATCAAACAAGAGTTTAAATCACACATTCTCCATCATAACACTATTTCAAAATATATTTTTTGAAAAAAAAAATGGAGAATGGTCAGAATTCAGTTAAATATAACTATTGGTGGTACATAAGATATTTGTCTATTGAGAGCGATTGAAATGACACTTTTTCTTTGTATTATCTAGGCAAATAAAAAGGGTTCAAGTGGAACTCGACGTCCCAATTCGGGAATAACCCAGCTGGAAGATAAGATATTTGTATATTTTCATATTTCTATATTGGTCGGATGAAATATATCCTACTGGTTCAGCTTAATTACATGTTTGTACAAGAAGCACAAACTGCTTATGATATGATGGGGGCATATTAAGGGCATGTTCAAGTCAAATTTTTTTTTAAAAATATGTTCTTAAACAGTGATTTGACATAATTTCAATAACATATTCTTCAATAAAGTAATTTTACACGTAAATTCAAAATTTTTCTTTATTTTTTAACCAAATATTTCCCATCAATACACTATTCAAAAAATCATTCTAAAGAAAATAATGTGGCTCAAACAAGGGCTAAGTAATTTGTCATATTTTATGAATAATATCTTACTGGGCGAAAAGAGACGACATCTAAACTTAGCATGAGGTTTATTGGTATCGGCTTACATGCCTAAATTAGATATTCTGTATTATTAAATGATCAAGTTATTATAATCACAAGTTATATTATGACAATGTCAAACGGATGTTTAAGTCGTAATTATTTCAAGTTAAAACGATCACTCAAAATGGATGGAAAAGATAAGTAAAATAATTGAAAAAGAATTTATAGAATTATAACCCAATTTTCAAAACTAAGAACAAACCAATAACCATACAACAGATACAAAATGAACACACTAAGAGGGACAAGAAAACTCACTATACATGTCTGGATCTTCACTAATCTTTTCTTTACAATCGAAAAGCACTTACAATAGAAAAGCACAAAAAATTTCTTTTTCTATTAATACTCAGCAATTGACGAGATATTTTCAGTGATGATCAGGCTTAAGAGCATTTCTTGGCCCCATCCTTCAACTTTTTGACAACCCCTTTATTCCAAAACCAATGTCTTGCATCATTGCCACAAATTCACTGTAATCAATTTGACCATCCTGGAGAGGGAAAAAAGTTTGAGACAGGATTTTTCCACTACATTTCTAGTAATGTTATCCGTAAGTAGCTATGCAAACAAGCTCAAAAATGCTAAGGAAAAAAGATCAAGAGTATACGTTATCTTGATCCACTTCACGGATGAATTCTTCTAGTTGAACATCTCCGACACCAAATTTCTCGCAAACCTATTGAAGCTCATCATAGGTGATGTATCCACTTCCATCTTGGTCGAACTATGAAAAGGCTGCGAACACGTGATCCTCTTTTTAAACTTTATTTAGGTGGAGCATTGCTGCTACAAACTCCTTGTAGTCTATGGTTCCATTGTTATCAACATCAGCCTGTATTATCAAAAAAGATTTTTAATGAGTATAGCATTCAATTTTAAAAAAAACGCGATTCTTATCAAGTATGAAGAGGATCTAATGTCATTGATAATCGTCTAGGTTATGTTAGTTTATGAATATCGCAAGGTTCAAGGTATAGTCCATTGTTTGATTATTGAAAAACTATTTGGTTCCAATACTAAATCCATGTAAATGCCATGTAACCTAAGCTTTACCGGTGAAGAAAGCAAAGGTGTTGAAACATTCAGGAAAACCAATCTTCTTGATCTCGTCATTCCTCATTTAGCACATCCCACACTTTTAATGACTAGTCAGAGTTGAACATGCATTACACGTTATTCTGAAATATTTTATAAGTGCTGTATAAGTAATATTTTGATATACTAATTTGTTGGGTGTATTTGATGAGTTTCAAACAAACTAAAGAAAATAAAATTTAGGATAAAAATTTAAAGGAAAAAATTTTACTATTAAAACTCAACTTCTATAATTCAAATTTTTGTAATAATAGAATACTATAAATGAGTAATTTTTTTATATTACATTTGATACATAAGAATTAATTGCTAATGCATGAATTTCAACACCCATTAAAATTTTTAAATACATTAATAGAAATAAATTTATCTATAATAACTCTATATTCATATAGATCAAGATTCTATGAGTCTAGATTAATGTTAATATTAATTAATTGATAATTCATAATATGAAATTCATATATGACAAAGATTTTGTAGTATTTATTACATATTGAAAAAGAAAGGTGTTATTGAAATAATTGAATTGTAGTAGGGTTAAAATCATTCAAAAAATGATTCTCCCTTGATTTGATATTTAATATATTATAGATAAACATGTACTTAGACTTCAAGTATCAATTAAATTGCTCAATTGTAGAGCTTCGAAAAAAGAAAAGTGTTATTGAAATAATTGGATTGTAGTAGGGTTAAAATCGTTAAAAAAAATCCTTGATTTGATATTTAATATATTATAGATAAACACGTACCTAAACTTCAAGTATCAATTAAATTGCTCAATTGAGGAGCTTGTCCTGCCTTGAAAAATTCTACCGAAGCCAATTTTATCGATGTCTAAAATGAGGTTCTGGGAGTCAATTTCACTAACCAAATGAGAGGTGGTCCAATGCAACCCTATATCGAGGGTACGGGGTGAGATGGACGATTCTTTAACATGATTTTGCTCATTATATATAGCAATTTTGCTAATTATCTACACGCTCATTTCCTGCGGTACTAATTTTAACATAAATGATAGCTTTATGAATAACTATGAGATAGAAAGTAATGGGTATTCCAGTTAAATTTCACGGGACTTTTGTTATGTAACTAATTTGCGAATAATAAGAGAAAAAAGGTCTTAAGAGGTTAACCATTTTGCACTTACAGCTTGCATCAGACTGGTTATTTCTGAATCCTTGAGATCGGAGCCCACTCTTTCCAAACCATTTTTCAGCTCTTCCAAGGTGATTTGTCCACTATTATCCACGTCTATCATTTTAAACATTTTTTTTTAAGTCCTGCAATTTCCTCCTCAGAAAGACATTCGGCAATAACCTATGTATAGGAAATAGAGATGGTAAGACTAGGATATAATGCCCAATATACTAGCACTACACACGAAAATATGTTATACAACAAGACAACATGCTTCTGCTTTTCACTTTCTTATAAATGTCAAGGAAAAGGTTTCTTAAAGCTATATCCAAATTAAAAATAAAAGTTTCATGAAGACCGATCTCTATCCTATCAAATTCCCCCTAAACAGAGAAGAGCAGAAATAAAGCAAATCAGCAGTCTTATAGGCCCAGGAACGACATTCTTTTCGATCAGAAGGTGCAGAAATAGCTAGAACTGAATGCGGAAAGTATGGAAAAACATCTCGTAATGTATTTAACCAGAAAATAGATTATGCTCCTGCGGAAGTATCTACTCGTTACGGAATCTTAGGTGTCAAAGTGTGGATTTCATATAGTCAAAAAAGAAAGGAGTAAAATGAAACACAAGTGGGCTATTCCTTTTTAAAATTGAGATACATTTCATGTGGCAATTCCGCCGATCCAGTTCACAATTTTTCTCTTCGTTCATCCAGTTGACCAAATTTAAATTGTTAGAGAGAGCCACATACATATCAATTAAATCTTGTTTCAACACGTCCCACCACATGTATGCGAGGTTCATGTTTCCCATCAAAGCTTTACATGTACACAATTTCATTAAATGGATGACACTGAAAATAGAACCTAGGACCTTTGCTTCTTGTCGCATCTAAAAATTTAAGTTGTCAAAAAGAGCCACATGTACTTCATTTATATATCTTAAGACGCTTTCTTTTATCGATGAATAGATTTATATACGTGTATGACTTAGATGTCTCGTATTTCTTGAAATAGTGACTCAATTGATGGGATTTGGTCCACTAAGATTGATACAAATTACTATCAGATAGTAAAGGAGCTCTTTAATCGAGAAACAAAATTGCTCCTTGCTCTTGCATATAAAACTGTATTCTCCAACACAGCATGGTGAAATGAAATTAGTAAAATTCTTGCATTAATAAAATGAACCCAGCATTTATATTTTTCACCCTTATAAATAATAATAAAAAAAAGATTACTCATTTTTAAGGGTAAGCAGTATTTACTTTAAAATAAGTAACTGATTGCTGTTTTGCCAAGAAATACATAGCGAAAAGTTTGAAGGGCTGAATTATCTTACTCTAACGGCTATCTTTTTTAGTCTATCCATGGCAGAAAACTGCTTCAAACGAGTTAGCACAGCAGAATCAAGAGGTTTATTGGGAGCAACGCCATCAACTTGGACCCATGGGTGGCCTACACACATTATGGCAATAGATGTCATTCAGATGTGCGACACTAAAAGATTCCAGAAGAACATAAACAGCCGCAAATTTTGTGCAATTGGGAATTGAATTTTTTTTACCAAAGCTGTATAAAATAAAACTATAGATTCACATATGGTCTTAAGCTCTATAGACTCTGCTACCGGCTATTAGCTCAATTTTACTTAACAACCGTCTCTTTACTGCCTGCATCTCTTTAGTCCTCTATACTTAGTTATTTAGTTATAAAACAGGACATATACACTAATAACAACGTGATTACTTGTGTCATGTATAGACCACCTCATACTCGAGTTGATTAGGGAAATAATTGTGGGTTGAAATTTATGCGATCTCCAATTCTAGTGTGTGCTTTTCCCTTCGGAAAATTTTAAGCTCCGTGACTGCTTTAATATTTTTTAAAACTTGACTTCTGATCACCTCTTAAACAAATTTTCATGGATTTTTTCATCTTCGCCATCTGGAAAAGAACTTTTGAGCCACTCCTAACTCCCTACTGTTTACCCTAGAAGAGATCAGCAGGTTGTAATTTATTTCCTGAGTTTTTAAATGTCACAAAACGGACAAAGACCAACAAAATGAGTTGCAACAATTTTACAACTGCGTTTCTCAAATATTTGAGAAATAATCATTTTATAAGGTTGTAAAAGAAGCTCCAAATCACTAACTTGCAAAAATTCCCAACTTGACATATATACACTAATTTATGTACGATTGCAAGGAAAAAAATAATCTTTCATTGGACCCAGCAATACCACGTTCGAATAGTATCACCTAACATATGCTATCCCTTGCAGCTGTCATCAAAAGGCACGAGCATTATTTCCTTTCTACACTTGATTAAAAAGTTCCTAATTTTCAGTGTGAGTGTACCGATCCAACAAAAGATGCGTTAGTTCTACTGGAAGTCGAAGAAACATTGATGTTCTGAAATTCTGCAGCAAAACAAAGCAATTTGATGTACTGTATATGCTCCAAAAATGAATCGTCATTTGTCCATAGCACATCAAATTATATTAGTGGATGGTGGATGAAGAATCACTTCTCATTTACCAAATATAGTGCATGTTCGGTATGTGACATTAGATTGTAATGGACAACAAAATAAACAAGATTGAAGTTTCTTTTTCTTCTTACATACAGTTCAATACTGTCTAATCTACTTTATCAAGCATGTTATTAATGCATAACAACTTGCCAAAAGAGCGTGGCTGGCTCCCGAGACTTAAAAGAATTGGTTTGGTAAATAGGATACTCACAAAGAACTTGATGTGCCATTTTTTAGAATCTCGAACAAGCATTCTTCTGACAAGATCTTTTGCACTATCAGATATACTAGGCCAAGGCTCTGATACAAAATCAAGTTCTCCTCTCAAAACCTGTTCAAATATCCTTGTTCCGTTTCTGATCCAAAACGCATGAAAGAAAATAGGGGCCTAAATGAGTAGATTCAAGTGGCAAGATAACAACAAAAATCAAAATAAATGCTCACCGTCCCAAAATGGAGGCACTCCACTTAGCAAAATGTAAATAATGACTCCAGCACTCCAAACATCACATTCTTTACCATAGTGATTCTTTAATACCTCTGGAGCTACATAATAAGGGCTTCCAACCACGTTGTTGAATGTGTCACCTGAGAAGAGGAAGTATTAGCACTTGATTTGGCATAAGAAAAAGTGATTTACCACACAAGGAGATATAGACACAAAAGGCAAGCTACCTCTAACAGTCAGAAAAGAATCATGAATCCGCTAAAACAATGATGCAAGGACATGGATACTATTTAATAAAAATGCATGCAACCCCTCACAACGCAAAAATATGAAGGATAGAAAAATTGATTCAACATTGAGTACTACCTAATCAGAAGCAGAACAAAGCTTAGGATGGCTCCAACCATATTCCGGAACCTTTTGACTCAAAGATGTGAAACCGTGAAAAATTTGGCAGGCAGATTGCCAGTACCAAAAACTTGTACTTTGCTTTCCCACTTATCTGACACAAAAAAAAATCATAATTTTAAACAATGTCATGCTTCCAAAGTTTTGAGAGACGTGTACAGGCACAGCGAAAGATTTTACATATCGTCATTGGACGATGGTCAAAAACATAGGAGTGCCTGTGGCTCTAGCAGATCGGCTTCAGGTCCTTTGAATCAGCAACTTGTATACATGATATCATGGCATGTAGGATAACCAAAAACATAAATCACTTTTCTTCAATAAATAGAAATTTATAAATTTACTATCTAAATATCTCTAAGATAATGCGAAGTGCATGATCAACTTTGGACACGATGGTTGAAACTATATGCCCGACAAATCTAAGAACATGATGAGCATAACTTAAACTATCATTGTACAACAATTGTCTCAGCTCAAGCACTGACCAGCATGAATAAAATTTGAGAAGATTTTTACACTTCAGACAGAACTGGTTTCATTTCCAGAAATAAAATCCTCTCCAAAATGAAGTTGTACCTTCTCAATAACAAGTAGAAAAATAATGGGAAGAATTTATTAGTAAAGAGGAAGATGATGGGAAACTTTTAAGATTTTTCCATTTATAGTCGTAGATTAAATAATTGTTACTAATTTCATGATTTATTATTAGTTACTTTATAGATCAATTTTATGTTTGTTTGCAAGTTAATTTAATTTTGTAAATTGGTTTTTACTATGGATTTATATTTTTCAATTTTAGTGGTTTGTGTTAAGGTTTATGCCTAGTCTCACAGTTGTAAAACATCTCTACCTGATTCCGCATTTTTTAACATTAGTTTGTTATATGGTTGCACCTAATATTGCGGGTTCAACTTGTTTCATTTACCTCTCAGCCTGTGACTGTGAGCAATGTTGCACGTCTAGGAAATGTAAAAGCTTGTCCCACGACAATATACCATCACCCTGAACTTGGTTATGAGCCAGGACAGCATTCTTCCCATTGCCAAACCTCCCTAGGCTTTACTTATATCTCAACCTTAATGGGAAAAATGACCTAAAAGCGAACCCAAAGAAAGACTACAACAACATTGCATCGCTCCAGTGATTATCAACAGGCCTTTCTCTGGTGCTCTAGAGGCCAAATTCTTAGCTGGTCATACATATGATGTAGAGAATATGGAACCATGAATAGCTCATGTAACCAGGTAATAAGATTTTGACATGTTCACCACGAAATAGTATGCAATATCCTATCCCTGCCTTGCAAATATCAGCAGTGTGGGAAAAAAGGAATAAAGAACCACTCTATGGAATCAGAGGTATAAAGTTATCTTCAAAGTATGAAAAATCATAATCTCTCTTAAATCAAAGTTATAGGATAACAATTTTTTAACAGCTATTCATTGAGTATATAAATGTATAGAGAGAAAGCAATATTTCTGCTACTGCTACAGCTACAGCTACTTCTACTTCCCAAAGCCAAATATACAACTCAAATTGATTTAACAACTGGAAAATATTACTTTCTTCAAATGAAGATTTGAAATTCATTTGCTGATAAATCAAAATAAAAGACAACGGTGTAACAGAGCATAGAGAAAAAAGGCCCCAACCAAGGACAAGATGCATAAAAAAGGTTTAGGGTACTTCTTTGACCTATGAGAGTTAATAGAAGAGTTCTATGGAATACAGTCTTCTTCACCTGTATATGTCATAATAGTGGTTATTCTGTTGGTTTCATCAGTTAAAAATATGTCGAGGCATTCTAAAACAAATATGAAAGGGCACAACCTCATTAATAGTTGTTCGAGATAATCCCAAAGAGGGTAAACATTGATCAGCACTTTCTTGCTGCACCAGAATTGTTAGTGTGCATGGCAGGAAAATAATTGTCATCTCACTTATGAGTGCATTAGAGAAAATGTAGTTGTGCAATACCAACCTAACAGAAGAGATGTGTCTTTGCTTTTCAAATTAAAGCATCCTTAAATAGATAAACTGAGTAGGTTGATCAAATAGACATGACAAACACTAAGTAGTCTTTAAACCATAACTTGCTAGACTACAAGAGCATGTTTGGGATGTAGGGTTGAATAGGACTCAGCATTATAATGAACAAGATTTTAGATTTTTTATTTCTTAATATTGTCTAATAAAAAGCCGGAAGAGTTTTTCTGGTGACATCCTCACATACTCTGTAATGAGCTCACTTGGAGAGGTAGAGTGGCATTCCTAGTTAACCCTCAAACTACATAGACATAATCACAGCTTTATTGCAACCTAAATTTACCTCATACTTTCTGGAGGTTATCTGTGCAGTAATTCATACAAATGGACTAGCACGGAGAATTAAAATCCATGTTATGAGAACACTTCACAGTGAATACTTCTAACTTCCATTTCTTTAATCATTTTCAATATAGTTAAATAAAGGCTAAACGAAAATCTTGTAGATGAGTACCTGGCTTGAAGAACATTGAGAGGCCAAAATCAATGGTCTTAAGTGGTGACTCTTCTTGCTCATTAACGAAAAGGAAATTCTCTGGTTTCAAGAATTCTCTGGTTTCAAGTCTCTATGCATACCCCTAAGGAATGACACGCTTCTACAACACCAACTATTATCCGAGCAAGCTCAGCAGCCTTCCTTTCCGTGTAAGATCCTATCGAAAAGCTCCCCACCTGCACAGAGCTCCATTATGACGTGAACTGCAACTGCATCTTCGTAAGCTCCCACAATGGATATCACATTCGGGTGTCCTGCTAAGTGGTGCATTATCTGAATCTCTCTCCTTACGTCCTCCACATCCTCCTCACTAATCAATTTCCTCTTAGCAATTGATTTGCATGCAAACTCTTTTCCAGTTTCTTTCTCCACACATAATAATGTTGTTCCAAATTGCCCTTGTCCTAATTTCCCTCCCAGCGAATATATCTCCTTCATATTCCCCGTTTTTCGCTGTAAAACTGATTCAACTTGTAGGCCTACACTTGATACTCTCTTGAAGTGATTCGGTTTGTTACCATGCCCTGCTTCCTTCCCTTCAGGCTTCTGGGGTTCTCCTGGTTTGGCCTGCTCACCGGCAATTATTGGCTGTGTAGGCGCGATGGTTGAACCAGAACCTTTACCCTCTAAATTATGCTCGTTGCTACTATTTCCTTCTTGCTCCTGGTTAGTTTTCCAGACTGCAGTGGTGACAGATTGCAAGAAGCCATTTTTCCCCACATTGGGACCTACGCAATTATTCCCCATCAAATGCTATATTTGCCTACCGTAAATACTATCCTTTTTGAATTTCACCATCAACATATGCCCTTATTAATCGAATTCAACGCAATGTAGCCACAATTAATCAAGCTTCAAAATCTGATCAAGCCCACCTTGAACAAACCTTTAAACTTTGTTCGAAATTGTGATATTATCAGCGTATTAAAGTTCTTTTAATTAATTGAAGGCCCTAAATGAAACAAAAATTACTGATATTCAATTAATTTGCGTAATAATATCACGAATTAAATTGCTAAATATCCCAAAAATATTGCAACATAAAGGGGCGCAATGGGTAAAAATATTAGGGCATTTAGTCAAGACTTGGTTATTGACAAGAAAAATAAAAATGAAGGTGCAAATTTATCTATTGGCATGAAAAAAGCAAGAAATAGAGATCCATGGAACGATTATTAAAGAAGAAAATAAAATGAAAAGCGGTGATGAAAACGCAAATGTGCGATGAGCGAGAGGGTGAGTCAGCTCAGACCTCAGAGGAGATAATTGATCGATTAATTGTCGTTGATTCTGAACGAATTTCATGCAAAAATACAGTGGCTACGTCATTAGAGAGAGAGATTATACCGCTATAAAAATTCTTGAAATACTCAAAAAGCATGTCTAATTGCATGCAAGAATGTCCACCAGAATATTAAAATAAAAATTTTCTCTTGCTCACCAAACTTTCGAATTATGTCATTTTAGGCTATCTCCAATCTTGAACCAAAATTTGAGATAAATTTTGCACTATTTTAATATTTTACACCAAACTAAAAATTATCTTCAAATATTACATCAAGCAAGCAATGTTTAATTATTTTCTTCTCTTTTTTTATTCTCAACAATTTATTTATTTGAAAATTATTTCTTTATTTATTTTACAATTATATAAATTACTAAATAAATAAATATGTTCGATTAAAAAAAATATTAAATTTATTAATAAATATTTTATATTTATTTTTGCACTGTTAATTTTATTTTATTTTATTATAATAATGCCCTTTATCAATTAGTTTGGCAAATAGAAGAAAATGATAAATGTGACTTTGTACCATTTGGTATAAAATTGTGCAAAATGAATAGCATTGCACCATACTATTCATGTTGAAGAATAATTTTTCTGTATTTTCTATAATCTTGTCTCCATTTTCTACGAACAGGATCAAGATTAATTTGTTATTTAAATTTGTATTTAAATATCCCAATTTTCTAGTATTTGTTGTGATACTTTTTTTGGTTTATTACTTTTATAAACCTCTCTTTAAATAGAGGCATAATCAATCAATAATATATCTTTTAGAATCTTTCAATTCCAAGCGATATCAGAACATGAACTCTTCTATCTCTGACCCTAATTGAAAAAAAACAGCCATGACATGTGCTACTCATGGTGGAACCTGTGAGGTATCCATCGATTCTACTTAACCCTTGTCTACTCAATAAATAACTTCCTTCCTTATTCCTACCTCCTTGGCCGATTCTCACACTCTCCAAATCACCCAACACAAATTAAATGGAACCAAATATTTAGGAAGCGTTTGTTTCCCATTTTTGTAAAAATGGGAATGAAAAATATAGTCGTTATGAGCCCACACTAGAAATAGAAATTCAAATTTGATGGCTTGACGTGATGGATAACGATCATATTTTTTATTTTAGTGAAAAAATAATGAAAAACAAACAACGGCTAATTGGTCCCAGTCGATTCTTCTGGTCATTCGTGGTAAAGGCCGTATGGGATACATTATTGGAGACATTGGAAGCCAGTTGAAATGGACCTTGGGTATCCTTAGTGGGAGGCTGAAAATTCCATTGTGACTGCATGGCCGATTAATTTCATAGAAATTATCTTCCATACAAAATAGCTAAAGAAGTGTGGGACATGGAAGCAACCATGTACGCAGATCTTAATAATGCTTCACAGTTATTTGAACTGCAGTCGGTCCTCAAAGATAAGATGCAAGGAGATTCCTCAGTGACCGATTACTACAATACTCTTATTGGGTTATGGCAAGAACTTGATCTGTTTGATGATATAAAATGGTCTTGCCTCGATTGTGCTCTTAAAAATCCACAACGACGAGATTAGTAGAGGATGTTCGACTTTATCCATGGCCTGAATAAGGACCTAGATGAGGTTTGTTGACGTATTCTAGGAACCAAGCCATTGCCAGGAATGCAGGAGGCTTTTACTGAGGTTCGAAGAGAGGAGAGTAGGAAGAGGGTTATGCTCAAAAACTCTTTCCAACAACCAGCCATGACAACCTTACAGAACTTGGATCTAGCAACTCATAAGATCACTACAACAAACAAAGATCATCGAAGACAGTCCTTGAATGGGCAAAGGATAAACATAAGTGATTACAGAGGAGCAAGCAGTGAACTACGAACTGGAGAAAAATGGATGTTGTGTGATCATTGTTAACGATCAAATCATGACCAAGAGAACCCAGAAGACAAGGCAATAAAAGAGTTTTTCAAATAGTTGCTAAGGAGATGAAAGAGTAGCTAAAATCTTTATTTAGTCCTGAGCAGATTGTTGAGCTGCGTCAGCTATTTACTCAAACAAAACTAAATGTTCAGCCTAGCACCAATCAGTCTTGTTCTTTTGCTAAAAAAAATTTAGTTTTCTTGTGCTTTGACTACCAAGTCAACAACTAATGATATTTAAATTATTGATTCTGGAGCCTTCGACCATATGACTGGAAACCATGGATGCTTTTCTACTTCAACCCGTGTTCAGCATCTTTAAAAATTTGTGTTGATAATAGATCTCTTTCATCATCTGCTGGTAAAGGAACTGTTATTATATCACTAGGGATTACTCTTCATTCTGTTTTACATGTTCCTAATTTATCATGCAACCTAATTTCTATTAGCAAATTAACAAAGGAATTGAATTGTAAAGCTAACTTTGCCCCCTCTATTCGTGAATTTCAAGATTTACTTTCGGGGGAAGACGATTGGTTGTGCTAACGAAGAAAATAGGTTGTACTATCTGAAGGATCACAACTCTAATGAGAGAAGACAAGTCGAAACCTTTAGGGATGAATCTTTTTCTATTTCTAGTATTGATTCTGATTTAGACAAAATAATGTTATGGTATAAGAGGCTAGGTTATCCTAGTTTTTTATATTTAAGAATCTTGTTTTCCTCACTTTTCAAAAATAAAGATGCCCATTTGTTTCGTTGTGAAATCCGTCAATTGGCGAAACACACACGATCCACTTATTTGCCACGCCCGTATCAAACTTCAAAAGCCATTTTACATGATTCACAGTGATATTTGGGGTCCCATAAGAATTAAAAATATAACCGGAGCTAGGTGGTTCATTACCTTCATAGATGACCACACTAGATTGTGTTGGGTGTTCTTATTGAAAGAAAAATCCGATGCTAAAGAAATATTCCAAGTCCTTCATAAAATGGTAAAAACACAATTCCAAGCTCAGATTCAAATCCTTCATATTGACAATGGGCTTGAATATTTTCACTCCATTCTGGGAACATACTTCGTTGAAATGGAATTGTACACCAAACCACATATGTAGGTACATCACAACAAAATGGAATAGATGAACGTAAAAATAGACACCTCTTAGAAGTAGCCAGAGCTTTATTGTTCACAAACAATGTTCCAAGCTGTTTTTGGGGAATAAGCTGTCTTAACCGTTTACCTTCTAGAGTCCTTAAGTTTCAAACCCCACTACAAGGTCTTCTCCATCATTATCCTCACACCCGACTATTTTAGAATCCCCCTCTTAAAACATTTGGTTGTACAGTGTTTTTTCAAACTCCAACTCAAACCAAGCTTGGATCCCAAAGCAACGAAGTGTCTTTTCGTTGGTTACTCTTCGTGTCAAAAAGGGTATAAGTGTTTTTCTTCGAACACAAAGAAATTTTTCATCACCATGGATGTTACTTTTTTTGAAGAAAAATCATATTATCCCAAATCTTCATTCCTGGGAAAGAGTATAAGTAAAGCTCTACTTTGGGATTTTTCACTTGAACCTTCTCAGACATCGAATAAGCTATCTCCACCTTGCCAACCAGTGTTATTTCTGACCAACCAACAACTACCTGACTCCTTTCAGCCAGTTGCCGAGTCTTCTATGCCATTAACATTTGATAATCTTGTAGAACCATACTTGGACACTGGGAGAGATTTGTTCAAAAAAGGGCCAGATTTGTTGACTTACTCTCGAAGGCAATGAGCTCCACAAATAGAACATCCTATCACCATTCAAGAATAATGCCAAGAAATTGACCTAGAAGTAAATCCGATAGCCTCTAATGCTCCGAGTTCTTCACGAGATTTGTTTAGTGATCTCGACAAGCTAATTGTCCTTAAAAAGGGAACCCGGACCTGCACACAGTATCCCTTAAACAACTACCTATCATACACCAAATTATCCCCTGTATACCGATCTGTAAGTGAAAACATCTCAAGCTCTCATGTACCAAGTAATATTAATGAGGCTCTTGAGATACCAGAATGGTGAGCAGCAGTCATGGAAGAAATGAGGGCTTTAAAGAAGAATGGAACCTGGGAAGTGATACAATTACCAAAGGGAAAATGTTCAGTTGGCTGCAAATGGGTGTTCAATATTAAATACAAGTCTGATGGGAACATAGAATGATACAAGGCAAGGTTAGTTGCTAAGAGTTTTCCACAAACCTTTGGAATTGATTACAATGAGGCGTTTGCCCCTATGGCTAAACTCAATATGACAAGAATTTTGGTGTCAAATGCAGCTAACCTTGACTCGCCACTTCATCAAATGGACATTAAGAATGCATTTCTTAACGAAGACCTTGAAGAAGAACTGTATATGGGGTTACCACCAGGATTTGATTGTCTGAACCTCGTAGCAATGTTAACTACGAAACCCACAACGAGATTAACGAACCCAAGAAATCCAAAAGAAAGTCGAACCAAAAAACTCAACAATAACGACGCTTGAAAAGACCCTTTGATCACGCAATCCAAGAATTAAATTCGGTTGTTTGAACACCACAAATTAACACTTGATAAGTTCGAAGTTGTTCAATGAAGAACGATGAAGAGAAGACAATACGCCTCACTTTTAATTCAATATCAAATATGTCAAAAATTGTTCTTACAATTGAATGAAAACTTCTATTTATACTAAACCTAAAAATTAGGTAAAAATCGTGCAAAAGTCGAGCATAATTCCCAAAGTATGGAAAAGAATAAAAAACTAACAAAATATGGAAAAATACCAAAAATAGGAAATTCGCCCAAAAATTGGCCTATGCGACCGCAACGTACAATTTCATGCGATCGCATGGTTCAAACAAAATGCCTCTTTTGAGCTTCGGTAGACCACCGTGCGACCGCGAGCGTGTATGCATGTGCGACCGCACAGGCTTAAAATTTCCCTCCAGTTTCGGCCTTCAATATTAAATTGATCTAAGTTGATTCGGCTTTCGACCCGAACATAAAAGTTACTCCATTTTGAGTCCCGAACATGGTGTCTTCAATGGTTGCCTTGACGAACAATCCTATCGCCTCGTTGGCTCGTCTCGTCTTCGATCGCGTCATGGGTCCGTCATCGACTATCAATGGGTCTCGTTTCGCACTTACCTTCGTCGGGCTCGACTCCTGGGTCATATCATCCCCCTCTTCAAAAGAATTCGTCATCGAATCTGAACCTGCATCAAACAGAGAGAGATCGGATACATTAAAAGTAGCCGAAACATTGTACTCACCTGGAAGGTCCAACTTGTATGCATTATCGTTTATCTTTTCAATAACTTGAAATGGACCATCGTCCCTCGGTTGCAACTTGGACTTCCTTTGTTCCGGAAATCGCTCCTTCCTAAAGTGCACCCAAACCCAATCTCCTGGCTCGAATGTCGCGCGCTTCCTACCTTTGTTCGCTTGCGACGCAACCAACTTACTTTTATTTTCAATTTGTGCTTTTACCTTTTCATGCAGTGACTTAACCAATTCCGCCTTCTTTTTGCCACCTAAGCTACCACGTTCATTCACGGGTAAAAGAATTAAATCCAAAGAAGTTAGTGAATTAAAACCATATACAATTTCAAATGGAGAATATGACGTAATAGAGTGAACAGCTCGATTGTATACAAATTCAACAAATGGTAGACACTCCTCCCGACTTTCCAAATTTTTATTGATTACTGTGCACAACAATTGTATCATGGTCATATTCATTACCTCAGTTTGCCCATCCGTTTGTGGGTGACAAGTTGTGAAAAATAGTAATTTAGTGCCTAACTTATCCCACAAAACTCTCCAAAAGTGACTTAAAAATTTGACATCCCGATCCGACACCATGTTTCTAGGAACCCCATGTAAACGCACGACCTCTTTAAAAAATAAGTCAGCGATGTTCGTGGCATCGTCCGTTTTGTGACATGGTATAAAAAGTGTCATTTTGCTAAACCTATCTACAACCACAAAAATAGAATTCCGACCTCTCTTAGTCCTAGGTAAGCCCAAAATAAAGTCCATCGAGATATCAACCCAAGGCTCACTAGGTGTAGGTAAAGGTGTGTACAAACCTTGATGTAAAACCTTAGACTAGCCCTTTTACAACCTATGCATCGACTACAAATTTGCTCAACATCACTTTTCGTCTTAGGCCAATAAAAATGCTCCTTCAATATATCCAAAGTCTTTTGAACCACAAAGCGTCCCATCAATCCACCACTATGTGCCTCCCTTACTAACAACTCTCGAATAGAACAATTACGAACACATAACCTATTTTCCTAAAATAAATACCCCTCATACCTAAAGAACCTATCAACCGCCTCTTTAATGCATGACAAATAAATATTCGAAAAATCAACATCTTTTTCATACAATTCCTTAATATGTTCAAACCTAAATAACTTAGAATCAAGAGTAGTTAACAATACGTACCTTCACAACAATGCATCCACTACCACATTTTCCTTACCTTGCTCATACCGAATGACGTATGGAAACGTCTCAATGAATTTCATCCACCGCGCATGCCTCTTGTTCAATTTACCTTGTCCCCGGAAGTGCTTTAGTGACTTATGATCAGTGTGTATTACGAACTCCTTCGGCCATAGATAATGTTGCCAAGTCTCCAAAACTCGAACAAATGCATAAAGTTCTTTGTCATATGTAGGATAATTTAAAGTAGCTCCACTCAATTTCTCGCTGAAATATGCAATAGGCCTCCGATCCTGCATTAAAACTGCTTCAATCCCTATTCCTGATGCATCACACTCAATCTTGAATGTTTTGTCAAAGTTAGGTAATGTCAAAATAGGTGCTTCACACAATTTATCTTTAATAGTATCAAATGGAAGTTTCTGTTCATCACCCCAAAGAAAACCTGCACTCTTTTTAACTACTTCCGTGAGTGGTGCGGTGATAGTACTAAAATCTTTCACAAAACGCCTATAAAAACTAGTTAAACCATGAAAACTTCTAACTTTCGTTATGCTTTTAGGTGTCGGCCACTCTCTAATAGCTTTTATCTTTTCATCGTCTACTTAAAAAACGTGCATTTCTTAAGATTAGCATAGAATTGTTCTTTCCTTAAAACAATTAGCACACATTTTAAATGTTCTAAATACTCTCCTAGATCTTTGCTATAGATTAAGATGTCGTCAAAATAAACTACAACAAATTTTTTCTATAAAGGCACGTAAAACATGATTCATTAAGTGCATAAAAGTGCTGGTGCATTTGTGAGTCCAAACGGCATAACCAACCATTCATATAAACAATATTTAGTTTTAAAAGTCGTTTTTCATTCATCACCCTCCCGCATACGAATTTGATGATACCCGCTTTTTAAATCAATTTTAGAAAATATACAAGCACCATATAATTCATCAAGCATGTCATCTAACCTAGGTATAGGATGACGATATTTTACCGTTATGTTGTTGATAGCCCTACAATCCACGCACATTTGCTATGTTCCATCTTTTTTTGGCACAAGCAAAATCGGTACCGCACAAGGACTCATGCTTTCCCTCACGTATCATTTGCTCATCAACTCCTCCACTTGCCTTTGAAACTCCTTAGTCTCCTCGAGATTACTTCGATAAGCCTGTCGATTTGGAATGACAGATTCGGGTATGAAGTCAATTTGATGTTCAATGCCTTGAATAGGCGGCAATCCACTTGGTGCATCCTCCATAAATATATCGTTGAATTCCTGCAACAAAGATTTAGCCAAACTAGGGAGAGGTGAGTTAGTTTCCTAAAAATTGAGGAGTGATTCCTTATAAACGAACAATACCATCTATTTTCTCTCAACTACCGCCCTTCTCAAATCACTCTCTTTTACAAAGAAATTCACTCGTGTTTTCTCTCTTCTCTTGGAACACTCTCTTTCTTTTCTCTCTTGTGATTGCTCTCTCTTTTTCTCTCTAGTGGCTATCTCAACATTTTCTCTCTTTTTCTCTAACTTACCACTTTCTCTCATTTTTTCTAACTCCTTGGCTCTCCTCTCTTCCTCCCTTCTCAATTTTAATTGGTCCTCATAGACTTGCGCTGGTGTTAATGGCACAAGAATAATGGTCCTTCTATCCTTAATGAAATTATATCGATTTTTGTACCCATCATGCATAGCCTTCCTACCGTATTGCCATGGTTGCCCCAATAAAATATCCCACTTGCATTAGCACCATATCACACACTAACTCATCCTTATAACTCCCAATTGACAAATTAATTAATACTCTTCAATTCACCCTCACCTCTCCACTTTCATTCAACCATTGCAATTTATAAGGTCTCGGGTATCTCAATAATGTTAAACCCAACTTTTCTACAAGAGATACGCTAGTTACATTAGTAAAACTACCACCATCAATTATAACACTACATACCGTATTGTTGACGTGGCATTGAGTGTGGAAAATGTTCTCCCGTTGCAACTCCAAGTCATCTGCTTTGACGTGAGTAGTAAGAGCTCGCCTCGTGATTAGTAGATCTCCAACTGGCCCTTCAACTTTTTCTTCTTCACTAACATCTTCCAACACCGGCATGTTATTAAACTCGCCATCACTATCGCTCACTATCTCCCCATTATCTCGCAACACCATCGCCCGTTTGTTTGGGCATTGAGAAGCAATATGCCCCGTTCCCAAACACCTAAAACATTTGATGTCCCGGTTGCGCGATGGTTGTACCTCCGATTTTTATATTGGTTTGCTAGCGTTTTCATCCTTACCCATTTGCCAATCACTTTTACCTCTAGTTGCAGCCCCGTTTTTATTGTTGTCATCCCACTTCGATTTTCATGTTGAATTAGAATTCGAAGTACCCAACGGTTGCCTAGACGTCCCCTTCCTCTTCAATTACCTCTCGACCTTCATTGCTACATGTAACATGTCCTTGATTTCCACATAGTGTTACAACTCTACAACGTTTGTAATATCCCGATTTAACCCATTCAAAAACCGTGTCATGGTAGCTTGCCGATCTTCCTCCACATTAGCTCGAATTATAAGAATTTCCATCTTCTTGTGATAATCCTCTACGATTTTTGACCCTTGATACAAACCTTGCAATTTTTGATGGATTTCCCTATAATAGTGACTCGGAACGAACCTCCTCCTCATCAACGTCTTCAACTCATCCCAAGTGCTAATTGACCTTTCCCGACCCCTACGCCGTGATGTAAGTACTTGATCCCACCAAGATATCATGTAATCCACAAATTCGAGCACCGCCAATTTTACCTTTTTCTCCTCCGAATAATTATAGCACTCAAAAATCATCTCAACCTTCCTTTCTCACTCTAAATATGCTTTCGGATCGCTTCTCCCCTTAAATTGTGGAATAGTCATTTTAATACTCCCTAAATTTCCATCTACTTCATCTCCCAAGTTATTTCTACCCCATCTATCCATCCTATCTCCCCTATGCCTCGCTCGACCCATATCAATGTCATTTTCATCAAAATCATCCTCATCACTAAGATACTCATCCCGCCTTCCTCTCCTAGATTCACGCCTACCTGGCCCCCTAGCATTAGACATCTCCACTTGTCCGCGGCTAAGATTAGCGATTGTGGTACCTATTTGCGCCATCCATTCCCCTTGCCTATCCACCTTCTCCCTAACATCACCAAGTACCCGTTCAAACCTCCATATCATGTCCTCCAATGCATTGTTGTCATTACCGTTTCGGCTTAAGTTAGAACCTTTTCTTTCCGACATCATGTCACACAAATTGATATGCCTCACAAATATATCACTCGAAAACACTCAATATGACTTTTTCCCTCTATTAATCTCACCACTCGGCCTCTTACCACTCAAAGTCTCCCTCCAAGCACTTCAAAGAACCAAGTGAACTAAATCAAGTATTTTACCGGGAATTCAACAAACCGAGTAATAACCAAGAACCACGAGACTCAAGGAACTGAATTAGGTGGAATAGATGATTATTTTGACAAGAATATGTGAATAGACTCAATAGTAAAGTGAAAAATTGACACAGTGGAATAGCTCAAATCACACAATTTGAGAGTTGCTTTTGTGTTGGTAGTAAAATCAAGAAATAATAATATCAATTTTTTTTTGTGTACCGTACGGATGAACAGTAACCTTACGATGAACAATACTTTTTTTGACATTTTGTAAAGAAATACGATTAAGCTACCAACAACTCAATGAATTGAAATTGACGATAATTTAACGATACAAGAATGACAATAGAAATCGGGAAGAATGAATAAAACAAGAAAAGACTTAACAAGTAACGAAAAGGTATAACCTTCAATTAATTTGGAGTCTGGCTCTGATGCCAACTGATGCGAACCCCGTAGCAACATTGACTACGAAACCTACAACGAGATTGACGAACCAAAAAAAACCAAATTAATTCGAGAGTTTAGGATTAGTCCAAAAGAAAGTCGAACAAAAAAATCCGACAAGGACGACGTTTGAAAGACCCCTTCATCACACAATCCAAGAATTAAATTCGATTATTTGAACCTCACAAGTTAACACTTGATAAGTTCGAAATTGTTCAATAAAGAACAATGAAGAGAAGACAATACGCCTCACTTTTAATTCAATATCAAATATGTCAAAAGTTGTTCTTACAATTGAATGAAAATTTCTATTTATACTAAACCTAAAAACTAGGTAAAAATCATGCAAAAGTCGAGCATAATTCTCAAAGTATGGAAAAGAATAAAAAACTAACAAAATATGAAAAAATACCAAAAATAGGAAATTCGCTCAAAAATTGGCATATGCGACCGCAACGTGCAATTCCATGCAGTCGTATGGTTGAAACAAAATGTCTCCTTTGAGCTTCGGTAGACCACCGTGCAACCGCGAGCGTGTATGCCTGTGCGACCGCACAGGCTTAAAATTTCCCTCTGATTTTGGCTTTCGATATTAAATTGATCCAAGTTGATTCGGCCTTCGACCTAAACATGAAAGTTGCTCCATTTTGAGTCCCGATCATGGTGTCATCAATCGTTGCCTTGACGAGCAATCTTGTCGCCTCGTTGACTCGTCTCGTCTTTGATCGCGTCATCGATCCGCCATCGACTATCAACAGGTCTCGTCTCGCACTTGTCTTCGTCGGGCTCGACTCTTGGGTCATATCATTTGATGAAGAGAAGAACAATTGGAAAGTATGTCGCCTAAAGAAGTCGCTCTATGGGTTGATACAACCACCTAGACCGTGGTTCGATAGTTTCACCAAGTCTTTACTGAAGTTTGGATATACACAGGGACAAACAGATTATACACTATTTTTTAAACATTCATCGGCAAGATAGCTATACTTTCAGCACATGTTGATGACATCATTATCATCGGACACAACTTGGAAGAACTTGATTATCTGAAGAAATTATTGGCTTGAGAATTTAAGATAAAGGACTTGGGACAAATTCGGTATTTTTTGGGGATGGAAATAGATAAAAATAAACAAGGACTTTTGATCTCTCAAAGAAAATACACGTTAGACTTGCTCAAAGAGATAGGTAAGTTGGAATGTAAGCCATCTGATACACCTGTTGAGTTGAACTATAAGTTGAGTAAAGATGTTGGAGAAGCAGTAGACAGGGAAAGATTTCAAAGACTAGTTTGGCGATTGATTTACTTATCTCATAACAGACCAGACATAGCCTTTGTTATAAGCTTGGTAAGTTGATATATACATATTCCTTCACAAGGACACTTAGAGGTAGTTTACAAGATTTTAAGATATTTGAAGGGGAAACCCCAGAAAGGGATTATTTTTTGGCAAGAACGAAAATAAATGCATTGAAGCCTATATCAATGCTGATTAGGCTGGCTCTGTTGATGATATAAGGTCTAGATTTGGGTATTGTACATTGTGTGGGGCAATTTGGTGACTTGGAGAAGCAAAAAACAAAGTGTAGTAACTAAAAGTAGTGGAGAAGCAGAACTGAGAGCTTTAGCTCATAGTTCTAGTGAACTTATCTGGATTAGAAGACTCTTGGATGAGCTACAACACCTTACTTAAGACCTTTGAAGCTTTTTTTGTGTCAATAAGGCAACCATAAGTATGCTCATAATCTAGTTCATCACGATCACACCAAACATGTAGAGATTGATAAATATTTTCTCAAAGAAAAGATAGAGAGTGGAGAAATTTGTATAACATATGTCCCATCCAAGAACCAGGTTGGAGACATTTTACAAAGTGGTCTAGCAGGCAGATTTTTGAAGACTGTGTGACAAGTTGGGAATGATCAATATTGTCTCTTCAACTTGAGGGAGAGTGTTGAATAACAATATTTCTATATTTTTGTAACCTTATCTCCTATTTTCTATGGACAAACTCAAGATTAATTTGTTATTTTTAAAATTTGTATGTGAATATCCTGATTTTCAAGTATTTGTTGTGATCATTTTTTTGGTTTGTTACTTCTATAAACCTCTTTAAGTAGAGGCATTATCAATCAATAATATATCTTTTATAATCATTGAATTCCAAATTCACTTTGCACTGTTTGGTGCAAACTTTGGTGCCACATTGGAGAGGCTTTACAGCAAATCTTGATTTATTTTGGTGATTTGGTGCATCCATTGGAGATGCTCTTAGTCAACCCATTTTTTTGTCGATTAGTTACTAAATTTAGAGTATTTTCAAGAAACTCTCTATTTTTAAAGAACATATTTTATCATTTAGAGAGCATTTATAAATTTAGAGAATTAAAATTTTAAGTATTCCAACAAACTCTTTATATTTAACACTTAATTTTATTACTTTCAAAAAATATTTATTATTTTTCTTTATCGTTTATTTTAACTAGATTTTATTTAGCTTATTTTATTATTTTTCTACATTAAAAATTGAAACACTTTGAATGCATTTAATTATAGAGAGTGAATTTGATTCTTAGAAAGCCAAATCTACTCTCTAAATTAAAATATTAATTTAAAGAGTCTCTTAGAGTATAATTTTAAAAGTTGACTATTTAAAATAGAAAGCATCTCATGTTTAAAGAATCTTTTGGAGATGCTCTCATGAAATTGTTTAAATCAACCACTTTCTTAGTAAATTTAACAATTTTATTAAGGTGTCTAACATTGTTTCTCATGTGACCGATGGGTTTCGTTCATAAAGAAGAGAGAAATTTGTAGTCATTTTACTAAATCTTCACTTTTATATAAACGTGACTCAAACATTTACTTTTTGGCATCCATGTTACCAAGCCTTGTAAAAACTCGTACCTAAAATTCAAATGGATGAAAACTGTTAGTTTGACCGATCCTTGACTAGATAATTACCTTGAAAATAGTTTTGAAGTGTTGTAAACGGTTAAAACTTTTTACATTTTTTTATAATAAAATAAAAAACCAAATAACTTCTGCTTCTCCATCCACCGCACACATACTCACTCCCACTCCCATCCCCACCTCCACCCACACCACCACCCAAAAACCATCACAACTACTACCAGACGACTCCACTGCACCCACCCAACGTCGATGCCACCTTTGGTGCCACGCCATCTTCTCCACCTCCATCACACCACAATATCTCCACCTCAAATCCACAACATACACCCTTCTGTCCACAAAAGAGACTTGACTCAGACTCTTAAACCTTGCACAAACAATTTATCATGCTCTTCATTTTCATCCTTTTTACAAATTTCTGATTCCACGATAATCCCTAGGAAATCTCCTAAATCTTCACTACCTATGCAACTTTTACGCCTCGAACAAGACACCCTTTGTTGTCCCCAAAAACAGAGGCTCGTTTTGATGGTCGAATTGAAAATTCAGAAGAAGAAGTGGAAAAGGAAAATGACTTTGGACTATATAAGTTGGAGGCTTTTCGTGTGTTTGAAGACAATGGAGATTATGAGCCTCTAGTTCTCTCTATGTAGGGCAAAATTTCAATGATTCAGGTGATTTTTCTTATTTGGTCAAAATTTAATTTTGTAAATTGTTAGTTAATTACGGTTAAAAGTGAATTGTGAATTTTCTTGATTCTGTGCATAGTGGTGGTAACTGTGTCTTTTGGATGATGAATTATTAATTTTGGCTAAGTATGTTTTGACTTATATATGTAGAGGTTTTGACAAGTTAATTGTTTCAATGGTCACTGAACTTAGGTCCATATTTTTTATTGGTCATTGAAGTTTAAAATTCAAGTTCTGGTCGCTGAATTTAGATCCATGTATTCGATTACTCACTGAAATTTAAAATATCGAGTTTTGGCTATTAAACTTTGAAAAATGTTGTACATTACTTACTGTAAACTCGATATTTTTCAAAATTTAATATTTATACTAGTGAGTAAAGTATCACAATTTTTAAAGTTTAGTGGCCAAAACTCGACATTTTAAACTTTGGTGAGCAATCAGAGATATGGACTTAAGTTTTGTGATCAAAACTCGACATTCTGAACTCCAATAATCAATCAAAGACATGGACTTAAGTTTTAGTTGTCCAACTTACAACCACCGCAATCTATACCTTTCCACCCACAAGTTAGAGATTTCAAGATGGTTTGTAAGCATACTGCAATACATTTAGAAAGTTAAATGTCAAGCACATAAAGTAAAAAAATGAAAGAGAGTAAATCAAAATACTCATCCAAAAACAAATCATCCATAGTACGCAGGAGGAGTGGTGCCGACTAGTAGTGGTATTAGTAGTTTTGGGGTGGGGATGTGGTTATGGATTTGATGTGGCGATGTTGTAGTGTGGTGAAGGTGGAGGCATCGGAGGTTGCATCGACATTGGGTAGATGCGGTGGAGTCGTCTGGTCATGGTGATGGTGGTATTGGGGTGGGTGTGGTTGTGTGTATGTGTAGGGTGGATGGAGAATAAGTTTTTTGTTTTTGATTTTAGTCGTTTATTACAAAAAAACGTAAAGTTACCATTTTAGCTCCTGTTTGTTTCCCATTTTTAAGAAAGAATACATTTTGAAATAATTAATTAGTGAAGAATGTATGGTTAAGAATTAAGAAAATGTTTTAGTTTTGCGTGTAATATTATTTTTTGAAAAATGTGTGATTGAAAATAAGAGAGAGAAAAATGACTATCAAACAAGGGCTAAATCTTTTAAAAGTAGTCAAAATTATTGTCAAGGTCAATTATCTGGTCAATTGACGATCAAACTAATCATTTTCATCCATTTGAACTTCATGTTATCTTATTCAGCACGAACAGGCACAAAGAAGTCAATCGAAACAGGACAATTGAACGAGATTCTTTCAATCTAATCTTGGTCTGCTTCTTCATTGAACAAAAATGAGGTATTTTGAAAGGTTTGGTACCTTGGATGCAACAAATTTAAGTGTTGGGTCAAATCTGCACAAAAGTGAAAGATTTGGTACCATGGATGCAATTTTTTCTAAAGAACATGTGTGTGCAATATGTGATTTTAGTCTTATTTTTTGTTTTTTGATTAGTCACGTGATTTTAGTTTGTGGTAAAGTCTTGGGTCGAGTTAATAACATTGTCATAGGAGTTAGGGCTGCAAGCAAAAATCGCAAAAACGGAAAATCAAACCGAAATCGCATTTTAGAAACCATCGGTTTGATGCCACTTGGATCCGGTCAATGAAATGGTTTTGATCCAAACCAAACCATTTTGACCAAACCAGTCAAAATGGTTTGGTTTAGGTTTGAGAATTTTAATTGCGGTTTAAAATCAAACTGGACCGGCGAAAAAATATATAAAAATAAAAAAATGAAAAAATGAATTTTTTTGAAAATTCATCCAAATATGTAAAATTCAATAGTTTTGTTATTTGTGAGTATTTTTGTCAATTCCTAATTTTATAATACAGATATATTATTATTATTATTATCCAATAATCCTAATATGTATTTAATAATTTCAAGACTAACATAATCTAACAAAAACATTTTTCCTTTTCAAAATTTAGATGAACTCCAGTAGACACCCAACACAGTTTTGAGCCACCGGCACCACACACTTCTTTTTCAAAATTTTCACGCTCTTCAAAGTTGAATTGAAGTCCATTATACCAAATCGGAGACAAAGAGATCCTAGACTTCGGTGATAATATTTGCTACAAATAAAGTTTCAGATCAATAATTTTTTGGAGCAAACTAAGGTAAGAATCTGAAATTAAATGTGTTTCGTAACATCATATAAACGTAAACTTGTATAATTTTTATGCTTAGATATTATAAACAATTACTTTAATATTGTGATTTGTTATTTTCTTTGTTTAATCAGTATCATTTTTTCAGATATGATGATCACGAGGTCTTGTTGGACATTATTATATTTTTTTGGACCTTATATCTAGTTTAGTAAACTTGTATTGTAACGTTATTGTATCGTCATTAGCCTAAAAAAGGTGAACAAAAATGAAAAAAAAAACTATGTTTTAATTTATTGTGATTTCACTTTGATTTAGTTGATATTTAAATTTATAATAGATATATTTAGCCCCTATTTGAACCATATTTTTCATATCATTATAATGAGAAAATTGACTATTGGAGAGGAGGCTGGGTCCCACACATGAAATAGCAGGTCAACAAAGGCGGCTGGACTTGTGGAATAACGGTCCAAAATTTCATTTTTTTGTCCCAAAAATTTGGTTCAAATAAGGGCTTAGTTTGTTTTAGGTTTATTACTAGTGAGATATAAATATATATTAAATTCAATTAATTAATGATATAAAAGTAGACGGGCAAAAAATTATATGGCGAAACCCGCGGTTTAAAATCGGACCAAACTGTTAGGTTTAGGTTTGAGTTTTTTTCAAACCGTTCAAAATGGTTTGATTTAAGTTTGGGTTTTTCTCAAACCGTTTTAAACGGTTTGGTTTGAAAATTTGTCAAAAATCGGTAAAATCGGATCGCTTACACCCCTAATGGGAGTAGCGACAAACTTGAGGATATACGAAGACAAGAGGCCGATCCAATAAGTTGACAATTGGATGTAGTGATAACCCAATATTGCTTTACGAGTCTTAAATTCAAGATCAACACCTTGGAGCTTAAGGGCACTTTACTTGCTAGCAAGAGAAAAATTGAAAATGACTAATGACCATATAAAAATTGCAACTATAATTAAAATATGAGTTTCTATCCACAATTATTGTTCGTGCCACCTTGGAGCTTATGGGCACTTTACCCTTCAAATTGATTAATTCGTCAAATTGAAACCTCCATTGAACTTGGCAACAAATAATGAGTGACAATGTGATTCGGCAAGTATACGAATCTTGACAAGTAATAAAATAGATGTTTAAGTTCGAATATTGTCTTGTATAGATTAATCATCTATTATACATTTTTATCATAAGTCTAGCTTTAATCTAAATAATATGGCATTCGATTAACTGATCAAGAGTTTATGTTATAACTAAATCTACTAAGTTGTATGGAATTAAGTAGTTTGAAATTCCAAATTCACCTAAGTCAAATAATATTCATTCATTTCAACATCTTTCAGCCCATTTTCATATGTATTACAGTCAAACTAATAATATTCAATAGTGTATCTCAAGTAAAATTAGTCCTATTCATTTGCTCAAATTTATTATGTATCTAATAAATTCACACACTTGAATACATTAATTCACATGAATTTAGTCGAGATTCATAGACTATAAGGATATTTTCTCGATCTTTTATCAGAATATATGTCACTTATTTTAGGAGCTAAACAAAACGATCTCAATATTGTATGTAAAATAAGCAAGTGGCATACAAGCAAATTGAATACCAATTAAACGTGTAAAAAATAATTAACACAATCATCGTCGCGATAGATATTTTGAATTAAGTAAACGTTAAACCTAAGTTACATTATTCATTCTAATAATCAATTACTTAGCTGCTCATGATTGCAAAACTAGACAATCAATTACCTTGCCCTTGTTCAGTAAAATCTAGATTTTAATTCGAGTAAAAATAACAATTAATTTTAGCCACATATTTTATTGGACATACAACTTTCTAATCACACATTTCATCAACATTTATCAAAATATATTATATTTTGATTTTAACATCCATTAAACATAGGCAAAAGATGAAAAGTATCACCAGATGTAGTACAATAAAGAAGAAAATTACCCAAGCAATTGTCATTTTTCGACACCAAAATCCAAATGAACGGATATTTAAACTCTTCTTGGATAATTGTAAATCGTTCAAATCCCAATTTAGGATCACAAAATATTGAGAGCTTTTGAACGAATCTATATAGTTCGCCTCAAGAATGCGTCCTTTCAAGCCTCCTTCATTGTTCAAATGAAATATTAGTATTTATAGACCTCAATTATGGTCTAAACTCGTGCCAAGAGATGTCATAGAACCAAAATTTTAGTCGAATTAGGATATCCCAAAACTGTTGGAATTATATTTATATCGTGCAATTTGGTCCCAGTTTCTGCTTTCTTGATCACAATGAGCCCTTCAATATTGCATAAGAGATTCTTTAACTTTCAAAGGTGACTCCTTTGAAAGTTATTTTCCAATTCATACATTATTTCCCGATATTATTTTGGACATTACGTGCAATTTAAGTATAGGAAGCCTTTAAAATATTTTTAATTAATCACAATTCTATAGATTCTACTTACTGCGTTTTGGATTGGCGAGCTAATATATCGATAGCTAGTGCTCGTCTGGTTGGATTCCACTTGATAATATGCGTAGGAATAGAAACTTCGTTACGAAAATGATGTAATTCAAGAATAAAGAAGTGTGAAACTCGAGATTTCTTCTTTTAATTGACACTAATGATCAAAACTTTGAGAAAGCGGTTTCTACCGAAAATTATTGATGTCATGATTAGACATGAACCAAAATAAGAACGGCAGTTGAGAGCATCTCCAATGGGAATGCGGATTGCACCAAAAAGTGTGCTACATCACCTTAAAACGCTTACATGACAACGAAAGGCGTTGTAAGGGGTTACTGCACATTCTCTACTTAATTTTTTTATAATTATATTCATTGAAGGATGTGTCTATTTAATTTTTCATAATTTATATATACCATCTCTCTACATTATATTTCTTATAATCATGGTTTACAATCGACATCCCATTGGAGATGTTCTTATCTCAATTTACATTTTGCTTGTCACGCGTTCAACACTTCACATTGTTGCATCAAATATTTTCTATTATTCTTTATGAAAGAATCATTTTAAAATCACATTGAAAATGAGAGATTGGAAAAGACCCAATTTTCTTATTTTATGTTAAATGGTTTTGAAATTATAAAATAGCTATCCAAGTTAGAAAAGTTTTACCCCATTCCAATTCTTTCACAAAATGCTTTCAAAATTTGGATAATTTTTAATTTTTTTTAACCAATTGAATTATTTCATCGTCGAATGATTCGAATCTATCGCCATTTAAAATTCTAATTAAAAGTTGAAGAATGTATAGTTGAAATAATATCTAATCACTGTTGAAAATTGTATTTTTTTGAAAATAATGTGACTCAAACAAGCCCTAAAGCATATAGGCATAACTAAAATTTACTCCAACAAACTAGTATAGTTGATTAATATCGAAATCCATAATTTGAAGTTTCTTCATGTCCCTTCAATTTTGACTCGATCAAGAATCACTCTCCAAAAAATCCCAAAAATGTATACAACAATTTGGTATTCACACAGGTCTCACGCATATCACAATCCTTAGTATTATTATGCAAATCAACCAATTGATTTCAGTTCGTGTTGATTCGGGATTTATCACAGTTCCGAAACGTCGTTGGTTTATGGTTTCCATCAAGACTCAACAAGTAGGCTATTCATCTAAGTCTTGTGAGATTCTCAAACCAAGAAATGAACTCATTCACACTCCTCGCCACATTACTCGCTCGATCAATGTTTTGTCACAATGGAAAGATTTCGACGACTGTCCATTAAATGCAGGAGGCGTGCGCACAAACACCGAATGTCTGGGGAAGGAGACCCACATGAATGACACTGGTAAGAGGTCCATTGATAAATTGCATGCAGTTGAATGCCAAATGTTTGATAAATTGCTTGAACAGTACAGTCTGAACTTGAGAAGTTGGTATTTTATTTCTTTTAGGGTTCTCTTTCAGAAAAATATTAAGTTATCAGTCCGTGGGTTTATAAAAATTTTCTTATTAGTTTCTTTTATGATAGCAATGTTTCAAAAAGTTATATGCTTTCCATAATGCTTCCCACTTCTTTGAATAATGCATTTCCCAACTCTAAGGCTGCATTCAGTTGCTCTGGGATAGGGTCGTTTTCAACTTTCAATAATTTTTCGTGTATTTCAATTCTAGTGCCTAAACTCCACACACCAAAAGTGATTTTTTTTTCTTTTAAGGAGACATCAAATTGTCTTGCACAGTATTCATGGGAAATTTTCAATTTTTGTGTGACCTTTGATATCAGAACTTATATATTTTTCCCATTAAATGTCAGAGTTTAAGCGCATAACTATGAAATTCGTGTTTTTGTTATTGAAAAAGATGTCAAGTAGCGAAGAGATTAAGGAATGTCAAATTATGTTAATTCTTCATCTTATGCCAATGCACTTACTTAATGTCATTTGGGATTTGGATAGGTTCCACATAGTCTGTTGAATACTTGTTTTCTAGGCTTCAAGTCTGATTCTGGATATTGTTTTTTTCCTGTCCTAAAGGAAAAGTTCTATGTAACCTTTTTACCTATATTTATTTTTTGGGTAACCTTATTCTTTAATGTAAGTTGAACTTACCTGATTTGATCATGGAAATGTTGTTGAACTTCTCTTATTTCTCTCGTGCATGCACTCCAAACCACTAGATGGCAAAGGCATAAAAAGAGGACTCTTGGGACTTAATTTTGTCTGTAGTTTCATTCTTTTTATATTTTGGAACTATTTCAAGAATCTAAACTATATATAAGTTGTAATGCTTGCAGGTTTGAGGATCTTCAGTGCTTAGTTTGGGTAATTTGGACCTCTTAAAAGACATTTATCTCTTGTGCGATATTACACCAATGAGTAATCTCTGTTGTGCAAGCTTCTGTTGCAATATGACAATTACTTGAAATTGGATTGAATTTAAATTGGTTAAGGCAACTGTCACGATAGTGTGTTATCATACACATTGCATTGTTCTTTCATTGTTTGTTAGCCAAAGGACAAATCAAACTCTATATATATATCATTCTTTGTAACTATATCGTAATAAACATGTCTTGTATATGTTTTTCTAAGCATCATAATGTGTTATCATACACATTCTGTTAAATCACCTTTTTTGTGCAATACATAATGATATGATTAATTACGCTTGCACTATCTGGCTTTTGTAACAATATAAAACACGGTCATGGGACATTACACTAACTAGATGACAATGGAGGGGGCTTAAAAAGCTAAGGATACCATCAAAGCAAGAGTGCAACTAAGAAACAAGATGTGCAATGTGTAAGGAGTACAACCATAATAGAAAGACGTGTAAGGACTCATTGCCACTGAATCAAATATGAAAGAGGAAAAGAAGTTTGTAAAGTATCAAACATGTTGACAAGAAGTTGTTACAGATGCTGGACTATAGATGGCTGAATTTCTGTTTTAATTTCTAAGGAGTTAATTTCATACCACCTAGTGTATAACATACGAAAATATTGATTTGGATGAAAACTTTATTGTCAATGGCATTGTGTGCGTGTGTTTTTTTGTTTTTGTTTTTGTTTTTGCGTTTTTACACAGATGGGGACAGGATCAATATGATTTTTGGTAAATTTTAAATAGACATAAATATTTAACAAAATTTGTAGTAGGATAAATATTAATATTATGCTCACAATACTTGCTAATATTAGATGAATATTGAACAATGAATCAAATAATCCACAAAGATCATTATGATAATGGAAGACGTATCATGTCGCATTCTCATGAGAAATAAGTGGAAATTGGAAACCTTGCATATTGATTTCTAGAAAGTATAATACAATTCGAAATCCTCAAAAATAAAAACCAGAATTACTAATCAATTTCAATATGTTGTGAAGCTTAAATTCACTAATTATTATGTAAGAGATGCTTCATGATTGCGGCAATATACAAACAATGTAATATATTGAAACATTCATCATGATCAAGGTATCGTAAATTACATTGTCACCAAAAATACGGGGAAGATGAATGCATAAAAATGAGTAAATTTTCATAATTTATAAAATCATATGATGTGTTTTTATATCAAGAATTACAAATATTAAGTCAAAAAAAGAAAAAAGAAAAAAAAAACTTATGAAGTCCATGACATTGTAGAAAATCAAACCATTGCAAGTTTTCATTTTTAATAAGTTTAACTTTCCATGATTTTTCCAATCAAAGTATTAATCAGGGGATTCATTTATTAACAGGGGCGGACCCATGAAGGGACTAGTGGGGGCAGTCGCCCCCACTGAATTTCAAATACCTTCAAAAAAGAGCGCCCCCACTGAAATTTCAAATACCTTCAAAAAAGAGCTAAGACAAATAATAACCATTTGGTCTAGTGGTGTGATTCTTGCTTTGGATGTAGGAAGTCTTGAGCTCAAGTCTCAAAATGCCATTTTTATTATTCTTTTGTGTTTTGTTTTTAGCTCTTTCTCTCTTTTAATTTTTTTGTGTCAAATCCATCATGCCTCAAAAATGATTGAATAAAATTGATATAGTTGTATTCCAATTTATTTTTCTGTTCTTGTAAAATCACGAAAGGTCGGCAAAAAATAAAACAAAAAGAACATAAAAAAAAATGTTGTCTTTGGAAGAAAAAACAAAAGCGAAAATTTAGGGGCATTCCAAAGTGCTTCCCCACCAAGCACCACAAACCTCGTCTGGACTTGAAACATTCAAAAAATGCTTAAACAATTTATTTTAGGTCTTTTTTTTTGTCTCGCCCTCACTGAACAATAATCTTAGGTCCGCCCCTGTTTATTAATATACAAATTCATGGCTATTGCCTATTGCCATGTTTCAGTTACAAAAATAAGAGAAATTTAAGGTGATAGTAATTTTGATTTAATTAGTTATAACAATTTAGTATTTGTAGCATATAAATTAGTGTGAAGTGTTTTATGAATTATTTTGTTTTTCTTGGTTAGATGTGATTTTTTCCCTAAAATTAAATCCAATTAAACCTGAAGCCCGCCGACCACAAGCCCAACCCGAGATGAAAATGGAGTTAACGTCTGAAACTAACGGCGTTAGGCACAGCGGAGCGGAGGGAAGTAAAACCATTCAAAACCAAACCCAAATGCCATTTCTCCTTTCTAATTGAACCGCACTCTCAAAATCCCGCTCTTGGCCCTTCCAACCCAAAATCCAAAAAGGGAAAATCAGAAGCACTTCCTTAGATGTGCCCCAAATGAATCACTCAGATTAGTGCAAATCAATATATATCGCATACAATTGAGGTCAAATAAAAACCCCTAATTTTTTTTTTTTATTGAATTACACTTGGTTGATTTTTCCCGATGCTATGGATGCAATTATTATTATTATTATTATTTTCGTTTTCTACTGGTTTACGTCTCTCTTTCGTCATGTACATTTTGAAATTGATGTTTGCTATGTAGAGCGGTTGAATATAGTGAAAATGACTAAAGTTGCTGCTGCTGGTCAATTGCCTTCGTCCAATGCTCTTCATTTTGGTGGTGGTGGTGGTGGGGTTGGCAGCTCAAAGGTTGCCACTACCACTGCTTTGAAGCGAAAAACACCCTCAGAGTTAAGGGTAATTTCCTAAGCCCTAGTTCTTGAAATGTGAACTTCTCTACTATTTTTAATCTGCTGAAGCTTATAGAATTTTGATTTTGGTTAAATACTAGTGGTGGCATGCACTAAGAGAAGATATCATGAAACGGGGCTTCGATTTGATATTAAATAGCTTAGAGAAGGACTTAAATGAAAAGTTAACTGCTGCAATGTTCTGCATTGTTTTTCTTGTTTGGCTTATATTGTTCGCGTCTTATATGTAGTTGCTGATTTTACATGATTCTATCCTCCAAGTCCAACACATGAATTGGAGCTACAATAAAAAAAAAATGATCATAGAAGTCAGTCCATTCAATCTATAGTTTATATTCTTGTATGCAATTGTGTGGAGTGAAATGATGAAGTATTTTGAGATACCATTTGCTGAAAAGAAAAAAGTACAAACTCATTTCCATATGTAGTAACTATGTAATACAGATGCGGAGATCCTTACTTAGTTTGTTCAACTGACAGGGAGAACTATTGAAGCGGAGGGATTTAATTGAGAACGTAGATGAATCTCGAGCTCCTGTAACTGGTTATATGAGGTAAATTTGTCATGTAATTTTTTTCTTACAAATTCTCTGGATTATATTAACTGACAAATTGCTTGTTTACCGTAGGAACACCGATGGAGCAGCTTCTGGACCTAAAAAATCTGATTCATCGAAAGCACCACGATACATTGATACACGTGTGGATGCTTTATTTCCTGTCCGAAAAAACAGTATTAGGCTTCGGATGCTTTCCAAAAAGGAAAATGTTAAGGTTGGCTGAGTTTTCTTTTAGATCTATTTAGCGAGGCTACTTACTACATTATTTTACAGTTTCATTTACCACATAGTGTCTCAAACTGGGACTAAAAAATTCTATCTTTATCATTTCTTATCAGTACTTGTGTTATGTAATGAGCCACTTGCAGGAAAATGTCCCAGTTGAGCATATTGGCAGCCTGAAGAATCCCCCTGTAATTATGAATATGGATGCCAAGCCGCAACATCCAAATCTGTGGTAGAATTTAGAAAGTTTACTCTGTTCATATTTTTCTGTGTATTCACGCTGCTGATTGAATTATGTAATTTCCTTCATATCCTTGAAGTGTGGACGATACTTTTGCCTCAAGAAGCGACAAATACTGCACAAATCAAACTGACATGACTGGAAAATGTAGCAACAGTACCTTCAGGAGTGTCACACAGCTGTCACAGGGTGGTGAAAATTTAAATGGCCTGACACTAGTTGACATGGTATTCTTTTTGCCATTTTAGTCTTTGTCAGCTATGGTGTATATTTATGTTTAGAATGTGAAAAACTCTTCTTCATCTGTAGGATAAAGCTTTAAAAGGACTGGTTTCATGTGAATCTCTTACTGCTTCAGTTCCACTCAACGAGTCTACTGATATAACTGGAGGTATTATGCCACAAAACTCTTCTTCAGAATTTCATGTTGCTGGCCAGAAGACTCCGCTGGATTTGACCTTGAAAACTACCATACGGGTTTTGTCTTCATCTTCAGTGAATTGGTGGGCTCACTGCACTTCTTGATTTTCTTAAGTTAACTTTGTCCGTACAGTGTTTGAACTTATTTATTATGGTGCTTCATTGTCCATGCAGCAATCTGGAATACATTTTATGGTCCACGTGTTTGATGAGCTATTGTTTTCATGCATGTTCTTACTGATATAAATCATGCATGACTAGTCTAACTGAGAAGATGCTGTAAGCATTGTAAAGATGTTGACTTGCCAGCATTTGTTCCTTCCATGCATGCCCATGATTCTCTCATTAACTTAGGTCCAGTAGTTGAAAACTTTGCTCAATATTTTAGTCTCAATTAGATGATGTTTACATACATACTTTATCTCTACATCTTGCAGTTCTTTGATAGATCTAGGAGACCATGAAGCAAATTATTTGATCGATGAATGTTTATGAATGTTTGGTTTTTTCATTGATGTGGAATAAAGAAGTACGATAAACATCCAGACTTCAATCTATATATCTTATTAACCTTTATCGCTTTTACTGGTTATGGTCAGAGACACCACACTAGTTCTTTAAAAAATCTATCAGACTATGAAGTTCATGATTTGATCAATGAATAGTCAATTATTTCTTCAATGTGTAATTGATATCTAGCATAAACATCAAGGTTCTTTCTTGCCATTTTTGGGCTATATAATTGACTATAGAAAATTTCTTGTCATCTAACTAGTTTCAAGAGTAAAGCATCAATTTCTTTTACCATTGTACCAAAGTCTCATGCCAATGGCACATATTTTTTCTTGAATCTCTTGTTACTAACTGGAATAAAACCTTGCGATGACTGCACTGTCATACTTATTTCTCTATAATCCCAATCTATGCCCCACTCTTTTTTGCTTGCATATAATCCATGAAAATACAATAATTACACTTCTTTTTTTTTTATACACTGAAATGCTCATAGTTGTCTGTTCCATTACATGCATGCTCATGAGCTCATGCTCATCTAATATCTTCTTTGTGCCTCTATAGGTTCCATAGGTTAGTCAGCCATGGGAGCTTCGGTGGTATGGCTCCATTTATGTATACTGGCTGTTCTTCAGGGTATAGTATGCCATACTCTTCAGAGCCTAATTCGACCAGTCAAGTAAAACACCTAGGGAGTTTACATTCATGGGTGCACCCACAATCTACTCTACCAAATTCAGTTATATCAGCATTGACGATATCTGGGGCTGGAGGTATTGCAGTTGAGACCAGTGTACTAGAATCTTTTTAACTTTTCTTCTCCTTTCTTATTCTTCCTTTTATCATTAATAAGTCTACGTATTAAGGGCAAGGGGATTTCTTGAGTAAACGGCAACAAGCGTGGGAGGATTCATTTCGAAGTCTTTACTACATGCTTCGGAAGAAGATTTGTCACATCTTTTATGGTAAAGACCTTATGCTTTTGCAATATTATTTGTAATAAAATCTGTAAAACAAATATTCGTTTTCTCTCTGCCAAAATATGGTCCTTGTAGCCCTTATTTACTGGGTAAATGTTTTATTTGACTTGAATTCTTATTGTTAGTGTTTCAATAATTGACTTGGACTCTTGGACTGGTAATATTTGGCGACATTTCTTCCAAATACATTTCTTCCAAGTATTTGGAATTGGAAATATCATTCTATTTGTTTACATTTTCTTCATGAACCATCAATGGCCAAACTCTGAAATGTACAGTTTTCCTTCTTCGTATCTTTTACCTGAGGATGTTTATCATAGCCTAGCCTCCCATCTCTTTAGGGGGAAGTTGCGATACACTTCTTTCTATTCTTAGTGTGTCAGAGCTTCTGCCAAGCTTTCTTTTATCCCAATGATTTCTAGGTCCATTTGACCACTTCTGAAGAACACTCCTAATGCACCTTTCCATCTGAATCATTGGCGCCTCAATCTCTTTAGATTATCCTTGATGAAAGTCCATGCACCATGAGTTTCTGGATGAACATAGAGTTGGACTTCGGTGTTCTTTGATAGGGAAATTACAATCATAAGTGAAGTAATCAGTGAGCTGATTAATATTGTAGCTTATTGCGAGGATAATTCAGCTTCAAATGTTCTTTATTAACTTGCAGTTAAGGGGAGGACAACTGAAATGGTTGGGCATGTCCCGGGTAGACCTAAGGAAGCTGGTATTCACAAAACAATGCATTTATATGTATATATCTATCCCATATGATAGGAAAGAATTATTTGAATCATTCAAGAAGATGTGAGAAATTCAAGAACATCAGACCAATTTATTATTTCTATATCGAAGGAAAGTGCCTCCATCTACATGTCATCAAAGATGCCTTTCTCATAATTACCATGCTTGTGTGCCGTCAACGTGAACTCTCTAGTGAATTGATATATGCATCTTTGATGCAACGTTGGTTTATTCAAGAATTATTGATTGACTAGTTGTAAATATACTAGAGCACTGAAACAAGGACAAAGTACTATGGCCTCGATTGATTGCAAAAGATTTGATTTCTAAAACTTTAATGGATGGTATGGAAGATAAATTATATTTTGTCAGATTAGGGCTTAGCTTTTATTATTATTATTTTTTTCAATTATCTTCACACATCATCGGATTAAGGCTTAGGTTGTTCTTTAGCTTCACGGATCCTGTTCTAAGCTCTAAAAATTAAGATTACCACCCGTCATGGAAGATGGGTGTCCTCCTTAGCGACACTAATGTTGTTGCAGAAAAAAGACGATATGATGAGGCAGGTAAAATTATAATAACTTGCCTTAACTCAAGGTAAAGATTGCTAGAGCTTAGGACGATTATACAGTTGATTGTGTTTAGATCGGGTTTCATCCATCGCATTCGAAAACCAATTATTGTCAAGTGAAGGCAACTAAACCAACATCATTTGAGCAAGCCAATCCATGGATTTAAGAGTAGCCTTGTTGCTCCCCAACAATCCCTCTCTCAACATGATGCTCTTATGACTCAAACCATGACCTTAACCTTTGATACAATTAGTTAGGACTTAGGATGGAGTGTCAACCATTGATTTTCAGATGAGAGGGTTGAAACCTGATCCTAACAAATTGTTCTCACTCTAAAGACATGTCTTCTAATGTTTATTATCATAATGAATAGAAATGACAACTTCCTGATAATGTTAGAAAGCAATGTCCATGACATATTATGTTTTGAAGCTTGTGATATTTCTGTTCTAAGTTTAATACATGTAGATTATCTTATCATTTTTTTCCAATTCTCATTACAACTAGAAAGTCATTTGATAATTTTTGGAACAGTTTGTACTGCACAGTTTGTAGTCATGTTCACTGGGCGTAATGGTCCAGAGGATACTAAACGCTCCTGCTGTGCCTACATATCTCGCTCAACAAGATATTTAAGGTCATTGCTGAAAGAACAGGTAAGATTTATTTTCTTCCGGAAAAAGGACTAATTTGAATGACTACAAACTAAATTTGACATTGAATAATTAGTGCTTTACACTCAGTCTCAGTAGCGATATAATTTTGCATTTTAATAATTTTGAAGCTTTCATTTCTACAATATTATTTGGGATGTTGATATAATTTTGCATTTTAATAATTTTGAAGCTTTCATTTCTACAATAATATTTGGGATGTTGATCTACAGCCTAAATTTGTTCTGTTAAATTTAAACTTGATTGCAGGATGTTTCTTTTTCTATGCCGCTTTGCAAATCCAAAGTGGAGGAAATTACTGCAGAAGACTTGGTTGAACTCTCGGAAATTGAAAAATACAATCTTGGAGAGGTTTGGAATGTGTCCACATCATTTCTTTTTCGCTGTCTATTGGAATACATGAGTTTAGGTCTAGGATAAACTATAAAGCCTATGACAAATTTGTAATGATTGCTTGGTAATCAAATGATATGGAGTTCGTAATATGAAGTCATCTCAGATTCCATATTTGTTGAGAGACATGCAAAAATGGTTGTGTTTTGCACGTTTCACAACACCTTCTGTCCCATTTCTGAAGTTGGCAAATATAAATTATACACTAATATTGCGTAATAATGCTTTCAGAGAATATATGTCCATGCAAACTCCCCCCCTTTTTTCTCTCTAATTTATGTTTTTTGAAGTTATTAATGGGATAAGGCTTTGGTGAATTGAGAAAAATTAATCTGCGGGTACTTAGTGAGTCCTTTTGTGAGCTTCCATTAACTTGTGCTCAACTGAGTGATGCAGGCTCGACCCCTGGAGACCCTGACCGGTGTTGATAACAGCCCAGAATCGTTGTTGATGTTTACTGGGAATAGGATTGTACATGGATTGTATGATTTTCTACTAAATTATAGGTGAGTGTCTGATTAAATAAGTTTATTCTTTTACTTTCTTCGTCAAGGGAGGAAATGTGGGTGAAGTTTGTATATATGGTTTTATGTAATGTTGTCATAGCTCAATTTACTTCTATGGTTTGTTTCCAGATCCTTTTTGGCCTCTTTGACTGGTGTGGATGTTCCTGTGTTGTATTCGCCAGTACCTTTTCAGAATGCCGCTCTCTGTGCTCCAGAGGTGAGTCTAGTTAGTATGTGGTGTTGGTAAAGTAATGATTGCAAATTTTCCTTCTTTCCTGTTTCTTTCTTGTGTACCCTGCGGCTTGACACCATTTTAATTTGTATCACCAAATGTCAATGTGTAGTTTGTGTTTACAATTATGTTACTAATGATATTGGGGTCGTATTATAAGTAAGAGAATGTATAGAATATCCTTTTAGTCATAGTACGGTTAAGAATAGGGACGATAGTGGAATCACAGTTGGGAACCTCGTTGTTTGAAAGAGTAATTGATTTAGATACTTAGCCCTTGTTTGGTACATATACTTCGAAACTCAATTTATTTATTTATTTATTTTTTTTCAACAACATTCTCCTTGGAAAATAATTTTTCACTTGGATCCATAAGTTTTTCCACTTTTTAACCACACTTTCTCCCAATAAAATAATCTTTCACTAAATCTTTTCTCAAAAAATTTGCATAAAAGGGCATTATTTATAAGTACTAACACAGATAATTAGAGAGAGTTAGACTAAATAGAAAAGAAGTACAAGAAGTTCTGCACAATAGTTAGAAGACCAACTATGGAATAAGATTGTTGGGCTGTTAAATTGTTAAAAGGCAAAAGGTCCCCATGATAAAGTTAGGTTAAATGTAGATGTTGATATGGATGTTTGATTTGACCATGCTAAATGAATAAAATAAGAAACAAGGACATAAACCAACAACTAGAGGATAAATTAAAGCAATGACGGGTTAAATGGTTAGGGCATGTCCTATGTAGACCTAAACAAGCTCATTTTCACTAGAATAATATGAACCCAACAGAAAGTTACAAGGAGAGAGAACAAACTAACGTGGTTCGATGTTTTTGTTAGGCATTTCATTTTTGTTAGACCTTTCAATACATTCAAGTGTTGGATCAGATGGAATGGTGAAAATAAATTAGTGTTGTTGGTCCAAAATTTATTCAAAATAAGGTTTAGCTTGTTCTTGTTGTTGCATTACGTAGTTGTCGATGTCAATCCAATTGAACAAACTGTTTTCTTAAATGCGTTCAAAGTATATACAAAGTTTCCAGAGATCCATAGACCCCAGCATATTACAAATTTATGTAGTGATTCTGTGATGGGTTAAACTCTGCAATTTTGCAGGAAAATTTATTGACTAATCAATTTCTCTTTCCTGTGGCTTTTCCTACCTTTAATTTTTGTGAGCAAGCCTCTGTTTGGATACAAATTTGTAAATGGTTTATAAATTCAGTCAAAGTCAATCACACTTCATGGTTACTACTCATAATCCACAGATTTCATGGAATCCCCTACTATTCCTCTTTATAAACCATATATAAAATTGCCAAAGGTACAAAAAAGGTTGCAGAAAATTAACCTTATTCAAAAATGGCAATGTTCCTTCCTTGTAATCAACATCTTACATTTTAGAAACGTGTTTTCATATCAAACCCTTCCATCCAGTTCTACTTTCAATATTGAACATATGGATTCCTTGCTACATCAGCCTTTCAACAAGCTGCTAAGGGACAATTGGTTTTGCGAGATTTACTCGAGATCATTAATTTTGGGTCACTTGATTATGCAGGTTAGATGCAAAGAGGTGAGGAGAGCTGATCATATTTCATCCCAGCTAAAGGGGACTAGTATTGGTGGTGAACCTAATCGAGATTCATCTGCGGGTATCTGTTACAGTGTTGAAATTAAGGATGTCTATCTTCCCCCATGGTTAATTTCTGGCGTATGCAATGCTATGCAGTCCAATGGGACTGACTTTGAAGCTAGGTATGCCAAATTCTGATTGTAGCTGACGCTTAAGCTGTGTTAACTAAAGCATGTTTGGGAGTTGCTTATAATCAGTGTACAGTATAATAAATAGAAATGAGTGATGGATAATTGTTTAGTATTTGTGGGTCCCACACATTAGACCTATTATAAACAGATTATAAACGAGGCAAATAAGGGCTAAAGACTTGTTGCATTTTCTTCATTGTTGCTGAAACTTGAGTTGTGTTAACCGTGTAGAATGTTGCATTTTGTGGAATCATGTGGTCTCTTCAGAATCTTTTAGTCTGCTCCAGCCCATCTTCGTTCCTTATCCAAATCTCACGTTTTTTATTACTTGAGAAATAGAAGTGGAAAGGTTAACATAATCAATTAGGCAAATGACCAGTCACTTCTGGAATTAAATTTTGCATGTTTAACCGACTGTTTAGGGTTAAGCCGACTCTGATTTTCTCCTTGAGAGTTCTTGCAGTACCGGTTTGCAAACATTCTGTGTTTTCTGGAAGTCCATTTCAGAAATTCATTCCCTTGAAGCCCATCTGCTGTACGAACTTTTTCATTTTAAGAACTTTCCCCAAACACACCCAAACTTTTATTTTCTGAACTGATCAGACAGCTGCTTTAATTTGGTTCATGGTTTGGCAATACAATTTGATTCTACCAATCAATACAATGGCCGAATGTGATATAAGTTTCTCCTTTTCAGTCTCGTGAAAGATTATCCTTCACATCAAACATGGACCTGCACTATTTTTTTGCTACTTAAAAGTTACTTGATTAGTTTCTTATCTATTTAAGTGATTTGCAGCTTTATAACGGAATCCTCATCAATTGGTTTGAACATTGGTCTGGGCATTGCCAGAGAACAACCCAATCAGCAAGCTGCAGGCAAATTATTGCAAGAAAGTGGCAATTCTTTTGGTATTCCAAACGCCACTCTTTCTTCTCAAATGCGTTCTGCCTTTTTGAAGGGATTAAAGTACAGTGGTGGGTCGTACAAAGCTTCCATATCACCGGTTTGAAATACCATTATTTACTGTAATTGCAAGCTGGAACACACGGGGCATTCATCTCACTGTATTTCGTCTGATTTGCCTTTTGTATTTTGATTGTCTAATCTAAGTGATACTTGTCAATCCAGTTTTGATGTGCTCCCTTCTATGGCCGTCAAGCTTGATCAGTTTGAAACAGAGTAGGGGTTGTTGCACCGAATAGTGCTTGTGCACTTAAGTCGTGAAAGTTTTTATGTAAAGCTTCTCATTTTGAGTACAGATGAAAGTCATAACATCTGCTAAACAGCTTGATGCAACTTTTTATATAAATTATTCTTGGAATTGCGTTATTTGATTTGGATTGCTTCTACTGACTTGGCATTACATTTGGAATCTAGTTGAATAAATTGCTTCTATTAAGTTGGTAACCATTTTGGATAAAGTTTTATATATGCTTCACAGTTGAATGAATTTCAATCATTGAAGGATATATAAAGCTTACAGGCCATTTCAGTGTACCAAATGCTGAATGGAATCCGAACTGCTCTATCTCATGACATTGTCACTCCCAATGGTAAAGGAATACAATTATACTCAACCAGCTGGAATTTCAAAGATATGAATTGAAAGTGTAGAGCTTGAGATAACGTGCTTAAACAGGTAAATAACGACACAAAGAAATGTAAAGATGGTCTCAAACAACACTAGAAGAACTTTATTGTATTGACTAGTGACAGTCTCCCTGAGATTTGAACAAAAGCCGTAAAGGGAATACTGTCGAAGGTTTTTAACTTCATACCAAGAGTTGAACACTGCATGATGCTTATCCGTTCCAGAAAATGCAAGTTGTATTCCAAGGTTACAATCTACAGAACCCCATCGGTTTTTACAGTTCTTAGTTCTGATTGCTCAAACTTGATTGTTGAGGCAAACTAAAGTTAGATTTACCTGAACAAGAACTGCAGCCATCTCTTTTCTAGTACAAGTTCTGCGGTCTTCCCTTTTTAATTTCAAGAATCTGCATAAAGATGAAGATGGTCCATTTACATAAAAAAAATGAGTTTATATTAATTGAAATAATATAGTAATGACTACCGACGTAAAACTGTGTGACAGTGTATGTTCTGTTCGTAACAAAAGCAGGAATGGACCTTGCAGCGTATTTTCGACCAGCAAATGCTACCACATTACAAATGTAGAAATCACCCAAATTGCATTATGCTTAGTACCATGTTTCAAGGAAAATTTTCGGCAAACCGAATACACAAATGACACGACAGCAAGATAAAAATCTAATCATTTTTTTAAGTTCAATTTAGTTATCCAGATACCAGGGATTAGTCCATTGCGTATAGACATGAAAATTATACCTCAAAACTAATCAAGTTATATCAAAGCCAGAGATTAATTTGGGAACATCAACGAGTTACAAGCCCCTAAAATATTTCTTCATTTTGGTGGGGAGTTCGTGTTCGGGAGGCTGCGGAAAGCGTTCTATGAGCATAATGCGGGTTATGAGCAAGCAGTTAGTCACTAGCAGGTTAATAGTATAAATATTGAATTTTGAAAAATGTTGTACGTTACTCACTAACATAAATATTATGTTTGAAATTTGCTCACAAAATGTCCAGTGTTTTTCTTCTTCTTTTTCTTGAAGGGGGAGTAGATAGGAGGGATGTACCGATCTTTGAAATGTTAATCTTAACTATGAAAATTATAGTCAATTAAGACAAGGTAAATTGTCTGTTTGATAATGGATTTTGAGAATTGATTTTTTTACTGTTAGGAGAAAAGTAGGGGTCACCTGTAAGAGAAGAAATAAAAAATTACGATTGAAATAATGAAATAACGGTCAAAAAATCAATTTTTTAGGGTGAAAAATCACTCCCAAACACCTCCTTACCAAATTTTTTTAACATAGTAATATTTGCAATAAATGAACTAACAAGCTTTTTATACGACAAAAATCACAAAAACTATTTGAAGTACTAATTCGATTAACATAGGAAGACAATTCATTACATAAATGAAATTCAAGCAATTAAAATGTCTTTTAACGTGACGAACACAAAATTACATTGTCAACAAAATCTACAAAATCCAGAAAATGCATTAATGCTGATCTCCTTGATTGTTTAATTCTCTGCAGTCTGCAAGAAGCCTGCAAATAAATGCAAAATCCTTCAGATAAAATTGCATTTACAATGAAATCGTGGTTTCATGTATTGGAAAATTTTGAAAATAAGAGAATCTGTGCACAGGATGACATTTTTGCTTAATACTGATTAAATTATTTATGTATATTAATGATGGAAGAAACAGTTTAAAGATTCAAAATATAAATGTAGTAGTTACTTATCAAAGTCTTAAATAAATAATAGTAATTGAATTTATCGTTGATTATGCGATTGAAAATTCTATTTGATGGAAGCCCAATAAAAAAATATAAAATTTTAAAGTGGACAGGGAATTGGAATAGTAGATGGGGTAGTTTTTATATTAGCTGAATTATTGAGCCTATTTTCCACAATAGCCTTTCCTATTGAAAGTACTACTTTACCCTTAATGAAATTATTTGCAAGATCTATCTTATATCTTTAAGGATTTATCAATCAGGACCTATATCTATATTTTTCAATCTTTTAAGCACCTTTAAATATTCTTTATATTTTAATAGTTCTTCAAAGATTATAAGTTGACATTTCTTGGTTATACATCCTTTAAATAATCCTTCTGAAATTTCTTCTTGTATATTTCTATGTTTAGTTATGATATCTTCTACCTTTCTTATTTCTCTACTTGTTCTTACAGAATCAAATCCTATATTATTTCTACAATTATAATCTATATCTCTATATATTTCTTCAATTTTTTCTTTTCCAACAGGAAATATATTATCAGATTTTTCATCTAATTTAAGTAAGAACAAAATATATTTTTCATCTAAAATTAAAATAAGATTATTATCATTATTAGTAGTGGAAGTAGATGCATGTGAATTATTCATCAAAATAATTAAAGCATGAGCATATAAAAAATAAGTAAATAACTTACAGTAATCAAGTGGAAATAAACAGGCTTTCCCTCCAGTATGCTCTTATAGATGCTTTGCATGTACTTAATCAATCTTCTGAATCAAGTAAATTTTTAAAATGTTTTAAAATCATTTGGGTCCACAACTGCTTCCGCAAAAGGCTTTTCAATTAAGGTTGCATTTCTTCATTCTAAAGAACTAGTCGTGTTTCCACAGACGCTATCTCACAGTATCCAGAGTCTCTGTTTTCACCTCTATCCAAACTCTTTTCAAAACCAAGTTCCTACTTAGAACGAAACTTTAAAAGATAACTCACACACAAGGTGCTACAATTTTGTTAGAAAATTGCCCTTTTCCCCTAAACCATTAATCAAATATGGGTACTTTGACATGGCTAACATCCATTCAAAATCAATGTTTTGAAAATCTTTTAAAATCTCTATCTGTATTGCCGATGAATCATGAAAAACTTAACGAAATCCTTTTATGTAAGCTTTGTTGAACATAATAAACTTTACTTTGATATTCATAAATTGAAATTGTACATGCTTACAAACTATATTTACATACCTTTGGTACTCGCCTTATGAAGTTTAGAACTCCATAAGTAATTACCTTATTACACGCTTTCCTATCTTCAAGCTATCTAATATTTTTTTCTGAATACAAGTGGTGTATACAGATTACAAAAGATTTCTCTCAGATATGTTTAAGAGATAAGCTATTTCGAGATGCCTTTCTTCTTCCTTCCTGCCCCTTTTTATAGGAGATTTTGGAATCTTATCTTGGACAGGTGTTTTCCACCTTTCTTTGTTGGATAGCTAAGCCATCTTATCTCCACCGAATTCTTCATTGTCTTCTTGTTGGGTGGACCTCTTCTCTTGAAATTTTTTACCTTATCTTTTGAGTTTGTCTGCCACTTGTGAAAATTGGTGAGGAATAGTTACAATTATGGAGACTTTTCTTGTACTACCTTCTGTCTTCTAGTAGCCACAGTTTTTCTTTAATAAATTTCTTTATTAAAGTAGTGATAAAGGGCTACTTTAGTCACCATCACTTTTCCATTTTTGAATCAAAGAATTCTGCAGGGAATTCTTCATCATTAAGGGATGCTTGACTTATATCTTTAACTACACAGTATTCACAATGGTGATCACTGTAATTCCAAAGTAATTTGCATAATCATTTAGCCATGTCCTCTGATCCATGCACTTGGTTGGATATGATTGCAGATAATAAATGATCGAGATAACAAATATCTTCTTCTTTAGTATCCATCCTTGCATTGGAATAGATAATATGATCTTCAGATGGATAAATCCATATTTTTTCTTTCTCAGTAATTATCTGAGTTACATGTTCAAATATCTCTTTATACCCTTTTGCTCGTCTGTAGGGCATCATATTTAAAATATCTTGATATCCATTTTTAATGACCTTTTGATTGATTGGTAAAAAATGTTGATTTGTAATTCCCATTTTGATCACATGGAACGATGGATGCATATATTCAAGAATAGGATCCCACTCCATGGTTGCTGAATGGAATCTTATATATATATTTGTTGTCTTGACAACTTCAGTATATCTTTTAACAGTTTTCCTAATGTTGGCTGGAAGTTGAGCTATCTCTTTAAGATCTTTGCTAGGATATATACAAAGTATATTTCCTATTTCAAAGCAATTTTGAACCTAGTTGGCTGGTGCTCCTGGATAAAAATTTATCTTATTGTATTTTGAGTAGTGGAGAGTCTTCATCCATTTTTCAATCTCCAAATACCAATCTGAAAGAATATTAAAAATAACAATAAAGAATGTTACTTCTTCATGATTATCTTTTTTGGGAATTTTTGCTTCGTGGCATATTTTGACAATATCTCTTGGATCTATCATTTCAATAGAAAGTTTAGATTGAGTTTGGCTCTGTGAAGAGTTACCTTCTCTTTTGATATCTTGAATATCTTTATTACCAGTAATAGATTTGAGTATTCCCTGTAAAGGGGTTCCTATTACCTTCTTTTCTTTCCTTTTATTCTCGGGGAGAGCACTAGTATTCACAAATCCCTGCGAAGGGATACTAGTCTTGGTACAAGTAATTTCTGCCTCAAGGGCTATATTGTTGCCTCGAAGGCTATCTTGGATATTTTGAATTTGGGTTTCCAAATAGGAAACTTTTATTTCAAGTATTTGGACTTTCGTCCTTAGTTGTTCTAACTCCATCCCTGCTAAGATAATCAGGAAGAAAATTAGATTTTCCTTCAATATCAAATTTAAAATATGAGAACCAAATTTGTATTCTAATAATATATCTATTAGCAGAGATGGATCAACATTATTTTTCAAAAATGCTTTGACTTGAGTATTGTCAGTTCTAATCAAGAACTTCTTTGGTAATAAATAATCTTCATATTTTTGAACTTCTCTTTTAACAGCAATGAGTTATTTTCTGTTTGTCTCATATCTTGTTTCAATTTCTTTGAAGGTTTCTGATGTATAACCTGCAAGTATCTCAGGACAAACACAATCTTTTTTACATTTACATTTTTATGATTCTTTTTTATTTTAAGACTGCTCCCTAGTAATAATCTGAAGTATCAGTTTCAAGAATAAAGAAATCTTCCTCTTGTGGTATTACTAGTTTGGGTAATACCTTTAACTCTTCTTTAACTTATATTTTCAGAATCTTGTTTTTCCCAAGACCACATTATATTTTTTCTTAACTTTGGAAGAAAATAATTTTTTAATTTGGCACAATTTTCAATGAATCCTTCAGCATAATTTAATATACCTAGGAAGTTTTGTAATTATTTTTTATCTTTGATTTCTTCAAGAAATTCTTAAAGTTTTTCTCCAATATAGGATTGCAATTGCAATTCTCCTTCTTTGATAAATAATCACAAAAACTCTATTTCTGTTTTGGCTATTTCAGCTTTCTTTTGAGAAAGTGTAATACCATGTTTTTTCATAATATAACAGAATTTCTCAAGATATTCAATATGTTCATCAATGTTATTTGAATGAATAAGTAAATCATCAACATATGCAATACAGAAATGAGTAATTGGTTTTATTACCTCATCCATTCTTCTTTGGAATATCTGTGGTGCATTTTTCAACTCAAATGGCATTACATTCCATTCGTATTGTCCTAAAAGATTTGGGGTACTAAATGCAGTTAGTAGTTTACTTTCTTCTGCAAGCAAAATTTGCCAAAATCCTGACTTACAATCAAATTTTGAAAATATCTTTTTATTCTGTACTTGTTTAATAAGGGTGTCCTTATTTGGTAAATAATATCCATCAAACTTAGTAATTTCATTTAACTTTTTGTAGTTTATTACCATTCTGGCTTTTCCTCTTTTTATCTCACTATGTTTTCTAACCATAAAAGTTGGGCTGCTATGTGGGCTTTTACTAGGCCTAATCAATCTGGTTTCTAGCAATTCTTTTATCTGATTTTTAAATTCTTTTTGATCATCTACACTATATTTCATAGGTTTGACTCTTACTATAGTGTCTGGATTAATTAATCTACCTTTGCTTTTACTTTGTCTGTATTCCATTTTTCTAATGGATTTTCAGAATATGTTTCAGAAATTTCTTTTTTCAATTTTTCCAACCTATTTTCTGTTGTCATTTTTAAGACTGTAACTAGTTTAAATTTTTCTATACTCCAACATCCACCACGCTGGATTGAGGAACTCTGATGGTTTATATATATATGCAATTGTAACAGCTTTATTTATTTTTGGTGTAAATATTTTATGTGCACAAGGTGTTGTGAACATATACTTATCAATATATTGTGTAAATGGTGCATATTTTAATAGGAAATTTTGTCCTAATAAAATATCACATCCAATTGTAGTTGACATATATATTGTATCAACAAATACTTCTCTAAAGGAAATTAAAAAAGGTACTTGTGTAGCATATTTGCTATATATTACCTTATTTCCTCCTGCTGTTGTAGCAGTAACTATTTTCTTTGAATTGTATTTCCAGTATTCAGAGGGTAGTACATTTGGTAAGCATAAGCTTATTGTACTTCCTGTATCTAAGTAAGCATGAAATTTAATTCTACAATAACTTTTTATATTAAGTGTAATTTCAATATATGGACTCATGGGGTTGGTACTTATTACTCTTTCCATGATAACAATGATTTCATATTTTCATCTATTCTTGATATGATGATTGGGTTATCATCAACTGTTATTTTTAAATATCCTTGACAGATTTTATAAGGACTATATTTTTCAAGAAAATTCATTCCTAGTAAAATAGGTGAACGATTTACTCCATATAATTCATCTTTATATAGAATTATTTTTTTAGTATATTCTTTCTGATCCTCTCCTATAAGTATAAGAGGGAACTTAACATATTTTCTTATTTCAAGATTATTTTCCAAATAATCTTTAAATATATATGGTTCTGGTATTTCAAAGTCTATTAAATGACTAACAAATTTAGCATTTACATGACTTTTATCTGCTCCAGTATCTATGAGGACAAGAAGATTTTTCTTATATCCTTCTTGATTTATATATCTTGTCTTAATGTAATATTGCGAACTTGATGGTTCAGCAATACTTAGATTCTAAAGTTTGCTTATTCTAGAGTCTTGTCTAGAGGGAAATCTTGCAATAAAATTATCTCCTTCTAAACTGACACTATTTTTTCTTATTAATTTTCCTTCAGAGTTAATTTCTCTAGCTTGTTTGTGGAAGTCAAGCATTATTTGTTCTGGTATAGTGACTTCATGTTGTGCTAATTTCTCAAAATCTTTGTGTATAATAATGTTATCAGTTATCGTTCTTAAATTGTTATGATGGCTAGTACTAAAAGCAAAAATTGATTTTATACTTATACTAATAGCCTTACTTCTTCTTAACATTTTCAAATTTCCAATTCTATAATATAGATTGAAACTCTAATCAATATTTTTATCATTTAATGATATTGCATAATTTGATTTTACTGTAAATATTATCTTCTGATAGACTAAGTTTCCTACAACTTTTCCTAATAGAGCATCTATAGGATCTTGTAAGATTCTATTGTCCATACAATATATTTCTATTGGTATATTCATACCTTCTCTAAAGAATCCTTTTACCATTATTTGGACTCCTCCTAATTCAATACATTTTAATTTGTTTCTTACGTTTTCTGGGATTTTGGATAGCTTTTGTTTTACCCATTCTTTTGTTATTATAGGAATTCTTGCTTTTCCTATAGTGTCTTCTATATTGATAGACATTTCTTTATAATTTATACTTACAATTGTTTTATTTACTCTTGGTAAAATTCCTAAAAATCTTTGATGGAATACATCTTTTTCCTGTAGATCTAATATCTTTTTAGTAATTCTTGCGTATTTTTTAATATCAAAGGTAATCTCTTGATTAATACCTTCTGTAGAATCTTCAACTTCTTCAATTGTTTCTATTTCAATTTCGGATTGTTGTATCTCCTGATTCATATATACTATTTTCTCATAATCTTCTTCTGATGAGGATGTATCTAATTCATAAATGCAATTGCATTCACTACTTAGATCTTCAAAATATTCAATTGGTTCTATATCACTATCTTTTTGAAATTTTTCATAAATTCTAAGATTTTTTATATTTTGTCTATATTTCTTTTTAGGACATTGAGGGGCAATGTGTCCTTCTTCATTACAAATAAAACATCTACGTTTTTTAATGTTTCTTGGTTTAAATTTCTTATTCCAATTTCTTTTCTTGAAATATTTTTTATGTGGTTTAAAATTCCTTTTATTGAATTTTTTATTATTCTTGAATTTTCTTTTATATTTCTTATATGATTTATATTTCTTCTTATGGCATCCAAATTGTTCAATTTAACCATTATCTTTATAACAACATAATGAATTCTTTCTTATTTTATAAGCTTTCTTATTTTCTAGTGCTTCTCTACACCACATGCCTATCATTCTTCTTGTAAATTAAATTCTACTTCTAAAACTATCTATTTTAACTCCTTCCTCTTCTCCTAGAGGTAATAATTTCTCATATTCTTTTAATAACTTAATTCCCCATGGGAATGGTAATTTTGTAAAATAAGATCTTAATATAGGTTTGTTTTCCTGATAATCTCCTTGATTTAATATGTAATATAATTCTTCAAATTTACATGTGTATCTTTCTAATTCAAACATATCACATATCTTTAAATTTTCCATTGCAATCATTCCTTGATTATATTCATCTTGTTTCCTTTCTTCTTCATTAGAAGTGTAAATATCTCCTAAAAATTCTGTTCTTAAGATTTTTTCAAATCTTTTTAATATTTCCTGTATATTTTGTTCATTTAGAGTATTTCTATTATCTAATATCTCAGTTCTATTTGCTCCATACTTTATTATTCCTTTAATAATTTCTGGTAATTTTCTCCACCATTCAGAAACAATTCCTCTGAATGTATGTTCTATAAATCCAAAAGCTGTATATGTTTCCCATTTATTAAATTGTATTGTTAAATCTGTACTTTTCATCCATGTTTCAATAGCTTTACTTTTATCTACACAATCTAAATCTAACCATACTCCTGTCGTGTGGATTGGTTCATTGTAGGACTTCATTGGATTTATTTCTTTTATGGATTGTTTTCTTACATTTCCAGTATATATTTTCTGTATTTTTCTATATTGATTGATATCAGCCTTATCAGGTATTGGGGTACCATAAGGATAATCTTGTTCTTCATCACTACTAAATTATACTTTTATATTTTGACTTGAATATGGATTAGTATTCATCTTTGTATTTTCCATTTTTTCGGTTAATTCTTCTAACTGTTTTTTATATTCTTCATACTCTTCACCTGTAAATTCTAAGAATTTTTGTTTTATCTCTTCTACATCTGTAATCATATATTGTTTTTCTTCATGTTTTTTCCCTTTATTATTTTCCTTTTTAATTATCCTAAAATTTTGAGGTGGATTAATTATAATTCTATCTTTTCCTTTAAGATTTTTATCTAATAAAGCATTTTCTACTTGTAAATTATATTCTAGATTTTCTAATCTTTTATGTATATCCTCAAAACTTTCATTTGTAGTATTTTTAGGTAAATAGGGATAACTAGATTTTTTTATGTTTTTCAACTTTTTTCAAAAATTCTTCTATTATATTTTTTTCATCTACTATATTCATCATTATTTTTGGTTCGTAACATGGCTCTGATACCATTTCATCGGAGTGTGCAGCGGAGGGGCTAAAACTTTTACTCCAGTTAAAATCTTTATAAGTATCTAAAATGTCACAATAAAATTTGTAAAATTCACTATTTTTTATTAAAACTTTTTCTTCAATAATTATATTTAAATCTCTAATTCTTCTTCTTAGGTTAAGAATCAGTTTATATATATCATTTTCTGTTTTGATTATATTATTATCTATAGAAACATTTTTATTTTTTAATTTTGGATCTAAATATTTTGTAAAGAATCTTTTCAGATCTTCTTCTAAATATTTTAATTCATCTTCTGTTGTATTTTTTAAATCAATAAAATTTTTTTATAATACTTGGATTTAAATTTATTAAAGATTTATGATCTATATTTCTTTGGGGATCTATTTGAAGGTTTTTATACATTGTGGTGACTTTGATTGCAATTTCTCTATAAGGGGTATTTTTGGAAAAATTATTGTTTGAAGACTATTTTCCAAATGTTTTCATTTCTTAGCCTAATCTTACTAATTGTCATTATTTTTAGGCTATTAGAAGGTATTTTCTCATAGTAGATTGCCCCAAAAAAATAATTAATAAAGTTAATTTTATGTTAAAATTTAGCATGTTATATTTTATAACAATAATTAAAGCCCACAATTAAGTTACCTTCCTAAAATAGAAAACATTTTTCTGATTTTTCAAAATAAATAAAATAAAATGGAGCGAATCCGTTTTGAGAGAGAGAGAGAGAGCTCTTTATTCCAAGCTCAATCGAATCTTGGTT
>NC_036238.1:15878583-15913753 GCF_002742605.1 Olea europaea var. sylvestris
GTTTGCTTCATTTACCATTTAGCCATTTTTCTAGTCTGATATAATCCATTTAAATAATAATAGTTTGGCCTAAGAATCTCAAGGGGCTTGGTCACTAATATGTTGCATATCGACAGGGTGGAAAGCATCAAAATTCTTGTAATCACCATTCCTCTCTCAGCTGCTGAATCCCATTCAATCCTATCCAATTCACTAAATCCAATTCACTAAACACGATATTAAACTTACTCACATGATCATGTATTTAAATTATATTTCATTCTCTTGTAACAAATTCTAACTGTTGACCTCGATTTCTGATCCGTGACGTGGTCAACAAATCCCAACTTCACTCACATTAACATGTATATAATTCATGCACATTTGAACAAACCGTCAAAAGCATGTGACCTTCTCCGATCGTGGGGGAGGTGACTGCGAGTATTTAGATGGTCAAATCAGTCAACTTGTATATGTATATTCGGATGTAGGACGGACAAAAGATATGAGCCACGAATGTGTGTATAAGCACAAAGGTATATAGAGAGAACAAGAGTCAACGAGCAATAATACTACAAGTATGTAAAACTGCATTATCTTTAAATGACACTGAATATAAGCTCTTATAATAAGAGAAGTGAAGTGGTTAACACTGGATGAAAGGACATGTGGCCTCATATAAACGATTGATACTCTTTATCATAAGCCTCACTTCTACCGTCCTAGGTTTAGAGGCTTTGGTGCTTTTCCAACCTATAACCTAGACATGATATTTAAAAAGTAGATTGACAAGTTGATTGTTATGTACTTGCTGTAAAAATGTCACATCAATTAATCATAGAAGATCTTGTACATAGTAGTTCTTCTGAGAGGTGAGAGAATGTGACGCCCTTGTGGTTGAAGCTTGTTTACTTCAGATTAGTGCTGCAGTATGTCGTATCTCTTTGCCTCTGCCATGGAGGGTTCGACCTCTACATGGAGGTTTGACAGGTGTGGTGTATCACTTCTACTACAATGTTATATGGTCTTCGATATACTAGGTAGGATAGTGACGATGAATGTGGACCTGAATTTGTTTGCTAGCTAGTTGTCACGTAGTCGATGCTTGAAGTCTTGTCGGATGAGATGTAACACTAACATATTAATACCCGTCGGAATTTTGATATTTAAAATTGAAGGATTCCTACAAAGTTCAGTTCATAAATTCTGAATAACATTTACAAAGATATAAATCTCAAAAAAAATGAAGTGTATGCTTTCTACATTGAAATAAAGGATAATCGGTCAAGCGTTTTACTCGGAAAAAGCATCACAAAAGGCACAAATGCTCATGAAGTGCGTGCTTTCTTGAATACTGTATTGAGAATGGCATGGCTGGAGTACCGTGCTGCATGTAGAGCTTTGCAATTTTGAGGCCACAAAATGATAAGCACGTAGCTGCTCAAATTTATTTTGCTCTTGAATCTGTAAATTTTACTGATACCTATTCTCCCAAGAAAGATGTTATTTGTGCATAATGCGATATCCATGAGAGGACCTGCTTCAATAAATTATATTTTATTCGAAGAGGGTCCTTCTCCATGCGAGGGGTGGACATCGGGATGTGCGTGTAGCGTTACCTTTCCTCCAAACCTGAACTTCGTAGAGAAACTAACACTTTATAGGCAAAATAATTATAAATAATGAATTTCCCCTTTGTTTTCTATTAAGCTCCCATTTGGCCCGCATTCTCATTCTTTTTCTCTTTTTTATTTTCAACTACATAATCTTCCATAAAATAATATTACACACAAATAAAAAACTTTTCATTCTTTTTCAACCACACATTTTTCAAAAAAACACTATTATAACCATTAAAATTTCAAAAAAATGAAGGCCAAACGGGAGCTCATGTACTTTGTACAATAGCTCATTCAGCATTTGGAAAGAACGTGTATGATTGCAATCTATGGCATATGCATTTTAATCTTCGACATGATGAATGAAATCTAATTTAACATATTTAATGGTCACATTATTAGATCCTGAGCACAGTACAATTTCTAGTTGAGAAAGCCAATTTAATTTAAAACTGTTAAAAAAATTCTTCAAAATATTTGCTATAAATTGTACCGTTTTGGCCTTGCCATGCTCACATTTGGCTCTCCGTAACTGTCCTGAAACAATGTTTGGAATATTTGTTTCGGTGTTTCTGTTACCAAAATATGAAGGATGTGTTACTGAATATTAGTTACAAATGTGTCCTAAACTTTCAAGCACAATTAGCATGAAAACTAAACAAAAAAACACAAGTCATAGCTCACATTTGGTTCAACTAAAAAATCTTATTAAAATCTAAAATCAATAATAAATTTTAACCACACATTTCAAGAATCCTACAACTTTTCATCTACACATTTCATCAATTTTTATCAAAATATACTAAAATTTAATTTTTATATAAACAAACAGGGGCATAGATTTTGCTAGAAAAAGATAACTTCCCATAATTTCTTGGTAACTATTGCTGCACCAATTGATAGCTGTGGTGGAGGATCATTGTTGACCTTGTAGGAGGATGCTAACTCAAATTCTAGCAAAGTTTTGAATAAGCATGCTATTCAAGATGTAGTGTAAACTCTCTAATAACATTATCCTCCTCATTGACTCGTTGCATAAGGGTTTTTAGCTCTGTAATAAACCTAGAAAGAGCCGTGTATGCGCTGCTATTTAACTTGCACAGACCAGGTCCAATCCGAGCAAGTCTTAAAACTCCTACTAAGAATTTGAGCACGTATTACTGTTTCATCCATGACAAGTGTATCATTCTCAAGCTAATTTTGTGATTGTTGCAACTCCACTGCCTTTCTGTCATATAATACCAAAAAGTTGTTAAAATAAACAATATTTATTGTAAAATATATTAGTGTTATTAGTTATTTATCTTACATATCACGACTTGGTTATCCCATCCTTTTGCCGTGAAATGCATCATCCTAAATAATTCGATGAGACCAACTCATTCTTCCAGTGAAATAAAAAACTATGCAAAAATAAAACTTGATCACTCATCCATTAGCCCACCATATAGAGTTGTTAAACAGAAATACTCTCACAGTGATTTTGTTTATATATGATACCAAACTTGGAGATAAAAGAACACTATATTAAGCCCCCCCCCCTCTTCCCCCGGGGCGGGTTTGGGCCCCATTTTATGGAAATGAAAATGGGTGGAATAATAATTTTTTGAGAAATGAGTGGTTGAAAAAGAAGGAAAAATTTTCGATTTACGTGTAATATTATTTAATGGAAGATTGTGTGGTTGAAGATAAGAGAGAAAGAAATGAAATGCACTGGAATGAAAATTAATGATGTCAAACGGAGGCTAAAAACCAAGTAAAACCAAATCGAAAACCTCAACACTCCTTCACTGCCCCCATGAAGACTTCTGTTCCCATATGGAAAAACATGAATAAATAATGACATTTTGCTTTCGACACACATCACAGCAGAGCAAAAAATTAGAACCTAAGTGAAAATGAGCATGAATAATCAACTCATATTAGGAATTCAACTACAAACTGACATGAAAATCGACGTTGAGGGGAGAACTTTATCATAAAATAGAGGCATGGGATGCTTTCCATTAATTTTTTAGTATGCTGACTCGAATAAATCCACCAAGGAGAACCCACATAATAACAAGATTAACGGCATTATAAAAATTTGAAGCAGAAAATATGGCTTCTTTCCCTTTTTTTTAACTCTAAAGCCAAAGTCAAATGTCATGTAATTTGCATCTTTCACTGGAAAACAAAACTAAACTCATAAATCATGAGATCTATCAAAGACATAAACACGAGAAGGTCTGCCACTATAAAAGAAAATCTGCCTCTCAATTCACTCCCCCAAAGGAAAAATTTTATAAAGCGGTGTGCACACATCCACTCCCAATCCTCTTGTGATTTAATGGTCGATGGCTTACACTGTAGCGGATCATTTCCCTCTAAATTTAATTTTATGTATTTTTATTACATGCGCTTTTGTGTTGTTTATACCTCTAATGACATCTTACGATAACTTCAAATATCTGATGATCATTTAAATCAACATTTCCATAACATCAAGGTAAAAAACTTTTAATTGATTATAGTAAACATAATTTAAATTTATTACAAAATTTACTTACATTAAGACGCTTGTAGGCTCGTTCCCCTACCATGGACAGTCGATGCACTCCAAAAAGCGCTATGAGACAATATTTCGCATGATGTCAATATCATTGGCAAAGAGAATGCTTTACCAAATGAGCATATATCTCCCTCTAGTTTGTACAATAAGTTTATTCTTATTTGCATTCATTATTTTTTGTGATGCCAATCCACGACTAATTCCACGCTATTTTTATACCTAAAAGAAATTTAAAGAAAATTAACATTGATGAATAGCAAGAATCAATCTACAATATATTCAAAATCATTATATAGAATTCATGAAATTATTTATACTTGATACTAATAATGTATTGCAAAGTATAAAGAATCTAAAAATACTAAAATAGCTATGAATTTGATACAATAGGCATCTAATTATACCATAAAACTAACTATAGATTTTGAGTTCTAAATAAGAAACTTTTGGTTCCATTCCATCTATAACACTAAAACTCATCTAATTTTAGCAACAAATTACTAGTCCTTACCAATAGATTAAATTTTAAATCAAAGCGACAATTTTGCAAGGTCAATAAATATAAATATCATAAAAATAATCCTTTCATGGTTACTCGTGCCAAGCTCAATTTAAAAAAGAAAATCATTAGTTCTAGTATTTCACTAAAAGAATATTCTAAATTTGCATCATGATACATAATATGCATACCTTATAAAAAGTGCAAGAGGGAGTAATATTTCCTACACCGCCCATACTAAGATCACAAATTCTTCCACCTATCTTGCTTCGAGCAAGATCATTTTCCATCACAAATTCCAAATAAAGCACAAGGTCATTCGTATCAAAACAAAGTTTATCCTCCAAAATTAGTAAATTGCCAAGCCTCTTGAAAATGAGGAATAGCTGCACCATTTTCTTCCACCAGAACAATGGAATGAAACTAGATATGTATTGATTTCTCTTTCTATGGTAGCAAAACCATGTTGTTTGAGTTGTAGTCTTTTGAGAATAGTGAAGTCAACATATTACATTGCGATCAGTTGTCCATCCTGTCGAAATAACAAGTTGGGTTGTTGGTATACTTGTTTAATTAATATTTAAACACCAACTGATAAGTAATAAAGTGCTTAAGATTAAAATAAGCAGTAATACTTCATTAAGTAGGGGTAGGCAAAATACAGTTCAGAGCTATTTCATTTATCAGAGATTTTCTTTTTCTTTTTCCAATTGTAAGGCTGGCTGAACCAGAACAGACCATTTTGGTCTGGTTCAGTTTTTTCCATAAGTGGCTCACTTCAAAAGAAAAAATAAAATAAAATCCCAGCACGATATTAGCAGTTTCTTTACTATGCCACAAGTAGCCAAAAAGAAAGGAGAAAAAAAATAACAGTTGACTGGATCTTCAGGTGAGGAACAGATAAAACAAGAAAAAGAAAATCAACCTAAAAAATTTACACCTTTTTAATAGTCATCCAGGAAGATGAGAAATTTTTTCGATTCATGCACCCAAGAGGGAAAATTTGCCCATATATTTATCCAATAGATACATATGACGTTCTTTACCTGCTTGACTGGAACTGGAGCCGGTGGTTGCTTTGAAGGTACCTTAGGGTTTTTACGGATGAGGCGTGGGCTTTATTTCCGGAAAATATATGGAAATAACATTTTTTAAAAGTTTACTTTTTCAAAATGGCCCTTAGACAATTTACATATAAAAAATGCTCACCATTTGAATATTACATAACAAGGCATCATAATATAGAAATTTTTTATTTTAGTCCCTAAAATTAAATATTGATTGAAATTTGATAATTTTTGTTTGATTTATTTTATTAATATTTTTATTTGATTTAATTGATTTTTGTTCGCTCTAAGTAACCCCCTTAATTGGTATCAGAGTCATAGAAATCATGAAAATTAAAATTAGAAAAATAGATAATTATTGGTGTTTAGAAGAAGAAAAAGGTAGTTATATAAAATAATGACTTTGACAATAATTAAAGAATTTCCTAAAGAAATAAAGTAACAAATACTAGAAAAATTAATAATAGAAAAAATAAAAGATAATTATACATATGAAAAAATTATTAATATATATGAAGACGAAGAAAATAATTTATATTATAAAGAAAAATATGAGTACAATTGATAATACACATCAAAAATTGAATAAATTACTTTTAAAAATGGATAAAATACAAGAAGAAATAAAAAATATAATGTTAATACCAGAAGGAATGAGAATATCAAATAATAGACAATTAACAAAATTAAAATGTGAAAGACTAAAACTTGAGAGCAAACATTTTACTATAGTGAAAGAAGAATTAGTAGATTCAGAAACAGTTGAGAGAAGAATTAGAAAAATAATAGATAAAAAAGAAGATAAAAGATGTAAATTAACCTACGAGTTAGAAATAAGAAAAAATTAAGATGTCAATAAGTGAATATATGGAAGAATTAAAATCATTAATAAAAATGTTAATAAATGATATACAAGATTTGAGCAATGAAGTAAAAGAAACAAGAAACGATATAAATATATTAAAAATAGAAATTAGAGAATTAAAAGAAAGTAGTAAGAATAAAGATGAGAAAATAGATAAAAAAAAAAAACTTATAGAAAAATAGATGACTCGAATAGGAAAGAAACATATAGAAAAAGAAAATATAGTAATAGAAATAGGAAGCATGGATGATGAGTTTAGAAAGAATATATTACCAAAAATACTAGAAGAGGAAGAAGAATTTAGAGAAAAATCATTAGGAAAATTAAACGTAGAAGAAAAAGAAGATGAGTGAAGAATTATATTTGTTAATAGAAAATTTTCATCAATTAAATTTAACTGATATAAGTGAATACCAAGTTTTAATGAATACTGGACGGTGACCTAATCCAGCAGGAACCTCTAAACAAGAATTACATGACACAGATGAAAGCTATGCACATATATATAATAAACCATATAGACAATTCTATAATAAAATAAGAGATAAACAACCACTTGAAGGAAATAAATATAAAGATAGGTTTGAATTAAATGATAATTATGATAAACCAATTAATCATGGAGGAACAAAACTAGATTTAAACTGCAAAATAGATACTAAAAAGCCTTATTAATTTGGACAGATTCAATGATATTATTCTTTTTCTATAACAAAAATGACATATGGAAAAATATTGAAAGAAAAATAGATTTTTTAATAGCATCATTTGAAGGAGATGTTAGAAATTGGTGGAAAGGAATAAGTAATGATACAAAAACATTAATAAAAAGAAATGTACAAACAGAAATAATCAAGTCAGATAGACAAGGTATAGAAAAATTAGTAGAATATATTTCAGATGAGTTACTAGGAGAAAAGTGGATAAGAAATGCTGAAGAATAATCAATAAGAGAAAAAGATAATGTTAGAGTAAAATTAATAAACTTAATAATATGTTATATGTGTAAAATTAAAGAATATACTTGTGAATTTAAAAATTACTATTATGTTCAATTTTATAGTAATGAAAATCAAGAAGTATACCAAGACATGTATTATAATAAATTACCAGGCTCATGGGGAATATAGAATTTGAAAAATATGTTAGAGATAATACTGAAATACTTAGAACTTTAGGTTCAAGAATAAAATTTTTATTTGAAAAACTTGCATATATATGTCAACAAAGACAATTAATGAAAAATTCAGAAAAATTAACTAAAACATGTTGTGAAGATATGAAAACCCCTGTGTAATGGGGATGTAATATTGAAAGAAGAATTAATGAAAGAAAATATAAAAATAAAAGATTTAAAAAATTTAGAAATTTTAATAAAAAATATATAAAACCTAGAAGAAGATATTACAAAAGAATAAATAACTTATATAATCAACAAAAGAATAAAAATAAAAATAAAAGTCAATGTAAATGTAAATGTAAATGTTGGAATTGTGGATAAATATGTCATATAAGCCCTGATTGTGATAAAAAAAAAGTTAGAATATTAAAAAAAGAATATTTAGAAATAAAAGATGAATTAAGTGAAATATCATATATTGAAGAATACTATGATCAAGAAGTATATATAAATGAAACAGAAGAGGATGAATCAGGATCTGAATAAAGAGATTGAAGAAATAGAAAGCAATAATATAAATATTCAAGAATATGAAGGAATAGAAGGATATGTATTAAATATTACTTTTGATAATAACAAGTTTAGAAAATTACAAAAATTATCGTTAGACTTAAAAATAGGAAAATGAGAAGTCTTTGATAAAATATGGAAAAAAGAAATAATAGCAATAAATGAATATCAAAAAATAGAAAAAATCATATATGTAAGAACAACTTATAGACAACATAAATTAAATCTTTTAACAAAAAATACAGTTGATGAACTATTAACAAAGATTATTAAAAAACAAAGTGAAAAAATTCAATATGTTTATTTAGTAAGAATACAAATAATGTTCAAATCACTATTTAGAGAAGGGATAGATTCACCCTTAACTATAACTTTACATGATGGAAGAATAAAAAATTTAAAAGATAGTCATTTATGAACAATAGAAGGAAATTTAGCAAATCAAAAAATTATATTTACATGTTATCCAAAATATTGTGTATCATTAAAAGATAGAAATTGTAATGAAGTTTTAGGATTACATTTTAAACTTCATATGGATGATATTATGCAACCAGGTGATCAAATTATGACTATAGAATATAGAGCTTTTTACACATTTACCAATTCTAATTATGAGAATATTTATTTCAATAAACCATATATTGAAGTACATAAAGAATGTAAAGATATTAGTAAAATAATATAACCAAATAAACAAATAAGTTTAATTCCAGAAAAATATGAATTTAGTATAGCAAAAAATAAACCTGAAATAATATAATTAAATAAAGGAGAATGTTCTAATAACATAACATTTAAGGATGGAAAATTAATTAAAAGATCAAAAAGTTTTAAAATACTTAATAAAAACCAGTTAGAAGAAATCAACAAAATAAAAGAAGTAAAATTGTATAGAAATGCTGGAAATATGAAAATAGAAGGAGAATATTATAATGGAAGAGAAAATATAAATGGACCAAATATATTAATAGATACAGGAGCTAGTGAATGTCATATAACTTCGATTAGAAATAAAGGACTAATAACTCATAAAACTGAATCATATAAGTATGTAAATTTTGATGGACAAGTACATATAACAGATTTAGAAGTTAAGGTACCAATAAAAATAGGAGGAATAGATCTTTTAGTACCATGTTACATAGATAGAAATATGAACATAAACTCTCATATATTTTTAGGAATGAGTTTTCTAAATGGATTAGAAGATTATAGTATAAAAAGAGAAGGATTATATATTGCTCGTAATGGACAAATTATATTATGTAAAAAGAATTAGATGAATAATCAGATAAGTTTCTCATTAGCTGTATATATACAAATTACTATTGTAGAAACAAATATAACAACTTGTGCTTTAATAGATACAGGAAGTGATATAACGATAATTAAAAGTTTTTTAATAAAATCATGGAATAATAACAGTAATATAAAAATAATTGATGTTACAGGAGAAAGTACTCAAATAATTAATAGTGCTGACAAAATTAATATAATTCTTGGAAGTCAACAAGTAACGATAAATAAAATTTATAAATATGATAAATTAGAATGTGATATATTATTAGGAAATGATTTCATACAACAATTTCAATATTATAAACAAAATAATTATATGATAATGTTACAAACACCTTGTGGACACTTATTAAAAATTCTTAGAGAATTTAAACTTTATAGAGTTTAGCTAGCCCAGCGTGATGATAAATGGGAGAAAAAACCAATTCTCAATAATGAAATAAAAAATAAAAGAATATTATATAAAAATGTTCTAAAAACAGGAATTGAAATGAATATAGAAAAAAAATCATTGAACAATTAGAAAATGTTTATGGAGAGAATTCATTATTATTTTGGAAACCATATCACCCAAAAGTCAAAATAGAATTAACAGAAAATGTTACAATAAGAGTAAGACCAATGATGTATCTTATAGAAGATACACAATAATTTAAAAGCCAGATAAAAGAATCATTAGAACAAAAACCTATTAGACATAGTAACGGACCTCAGAATAGTCCAGCCTTTATGGTTATGAAACACTCTGAACAAGTTAGAGGAAAAGTTAGAATGGTTAAAGAATTAAACAAATATACTAAATTTGATGGTTACTTTCTACCAAATAAAGAAGTACTAATAAATCTTGCAAGAGGAAAACAATATTATTCTAAATTTGATTATAAATCAGGATTTTTGGCAAGTAAAAATGGAAGAAGATAGTATACAATATACTGTATTTAGCACACCTCAAGTAAAATATGAATTGTTAGTTATGTCATTTGGTCTAAAAAATGCACCACAAGTATATCAAAGAAAGATGGATAATATATTTAAAAAGTTTAATGAATTTTTAATAGTGTATATTGATGATATATTAGTATGTTCTAATAGTAAAGAAGAGTATAGAAATCATTTAATCCAATTTATTAATGAATGTAAAAAAAGAAGGAATTATACTATTTAAAAAGAAATCTATAATAGAAAAATAAGAGATAGACTTTCTTGGATTATCAATAGATAAAAGAGGGATAAAATTACAGACTCATATATCCAAAAAGATAGAAAGTTTTCCAAATAAATTAGAATTTAAGGAACAAATTCAAAAATTTTTAGGATGTTTAAATTATGCAGAAGGATTTATTGAAAATCTTTCTAAGAAAAGATATAAAATCCAAGTTTTATTTAGAAAAACAAATACTAAGGGATGGAATGAAGAACATACAGAAATAGTTAAATCATTAAAAGAAGAATGCAAAAATTTACCAAAATTAAGATTATCAGATGAAAAAGATAATTTGATTGTTAATACTGATGCCTCAGATAAATATTGGACAGCAATATTAAAAACATATCTTAATGAAATTTGTAGATATTCAAGTGGAACATTTAACCAAGCAGAAATATATTATACTACTCATGAAAAAGGATTACTAGCAATTATTAGATGAATAAAAAAGTTCTCATTATTTTTATTATCCAAGAAATTTATTGTTGAAACTGATAATTCTCAAGTTGCAGGATTAGTCATGAATAAGTTACCCTCAGAACCACAATACAGAAGGTTTCATAGATGGCAAGCTTATTTAGCATTTTATAATTTGATACAGTCCATATTAAAGGAGTTAATAATTTTCTTGCAGATTTTCTCAGCAGAAACATAGAATTTGCTGTTGGATAAAGCCAAGGCCATGGAATTATACCAATCTATTACACATATACAAGAAAGGGCAAACTTTTTTAAAGAAGAATCTGAAGATATAAGTTCTGGAACAACCTCCAGATCTCAGAGATGTTCAACTCAAATATGAAAATATTGTTGAATATCACTACTAAGCATCATAAATATGCCATAGAACTCAAAAATCAAGTTGATGTTATTGTAGCACAACTAAAAAATATACTATTTGAAAAAGATATACCAAAGAGCTCAGAAATGAGTTTTCCAAATCAATACCAAACAAGCACAGCTAGAAGCAGCAGTGGATCCAGCCGTGACAACATATCAACTGATAATAAAGGAGATTCCATTTTTGTATCATCAGCCAAGAAAGTTATAATACATGGAGATAAAAGAGATATCAAAACAATCAGCATCATAGACCAAGAAGATAAAATCCTTTTAGATCCAAACGAAGAAAAATATGCCGAAATAGTCAAAATTGCTTATGAAATAAAAATAAGTGATTTATATTTCATTTTTTCGGGAAATAATGTTTACCCCAAAATAGCAGTCATGGAAGGAGGTGACCCTTCATTCATAAAAATCATAACAGACTATGGATTCATGGATTTGATTTATTCAGGAAAAGATTTTATTGAAATTTCAAAGTTTGATGACATATTCATTAAGGAAATATCCAGATTTGCCAAGGGAAGGAAGATATTTTTAAAATTATATCCAATCGGTCCAGAATATAATGGAGTTGTTTACTATCCAGTTGAACACATAATCTCAATTGGATATGTTGCAGCCAATTTCCAAATTGATGTTACAGAGAATAATAGAAAAGTCCCAATGGTGACAAAATCATGGATCAGACATAGAAGAGCACTTGGAGTCAAAGCCATCTACAACATTGCCAAAAATTTGTTTGATAAAAAATTCTCTTGCATGTGCTAATATGAAAATTTGGATGTTGTTATCCAATGGAAGATATACAAAATCAGAAATTTAAAAAATTATATTACAAGATTTGATATACATCAATTTCAGGATGTCCTACCACTATAAAAGAATCCTGCCAGCTAAGGGAGTGCCCCAACTGCATGTGAAAAAAAATGAAAGAAGAAGACAAAGCACCTTTTGACAAAGGTGGATGAAGGACAATAATACTACATGTGAAGACATTGAAGATAAAGAGCAATAATAGAAAAAGATGCTCTTTGGATAGAAAAGTTGAACCAACATGTAAAGATGTAGGCCCAAGGAAGAAAATAGAGAGGCAAGAGTGCCTTTGCTGATGTAATCAATGATGTGATAGAGTCTCATAAACTTGTATAAATAGAGACATTACCATAGAAGAATGACAGATCATCTTATCCTGAATTCTCGAGTTGTAAGCAATAAGCCCATTCTCAGTTTGAAAAACCAGTTTTTCTGAAAATCCCTTCATACCAAATAGAAATCTTGTATCAATCCTGATAGAAATAAAATTTCAATATTTTGATATCAATATGAATTTATAAATCTTTTTCCCTAGGGCCTGTTTGGGCTCGATTTTTTCACCCAAAAATTAATTTTTTGACTGTTATTTCACTATTCCAGCCGTCATATTTGACTTCTTCTCTCACAGGTGAACCCCACTTTTCTCCTAACGGTTAAAAAATCAATTCTCAAAATCACTCCCAAACAAACTCCTAATAGAAAGTTTCCTTTTCATTTTAACAAAAGAGGGTTTTCTTTAACCGAAGTCTAGAATTTATTCTTTAGAAGTTGATACAGTGAGAGCAAGTAGTTGAAATAGTAACAATTCCGTGAAGACTGGAGGCCGTTGAAGGAAGCAGTTCACAAATTCAGAGCTCAAAGGTCACTCGATTCTAAGAATACAGGTCTAGATCAAATATAAGGTAAAACTATTAAACTTTTACTAAAATTAGAATGAATCTTTTTAAAGATCTTAAAAGAATCGCAGGGATAATTGCATGATGATTATTTTGATAAATGTCAGGATATACAATTGAAGGATTGAATAATTTATTAGAAAGAATGTTAAAAGAAATAAAGAATATTATATCTCAATTAAAAAAATACAAATTTACCATTTGAAAAATATAGTACCTTAATTAGAAAATATGAGATAAATGTTGCAGATTATTCTTATTTATTAGATCATAGAATGATTCTATATTCAAACATCCAAAATAGAGTAAACAAAGGATAAAATGTTTAAAAGATTAGGACATATGTTGCAATATAGAAAGAATCATTTCATTAAGGATAATATAGACATTTCCATAAAAAGGAATAGTAATAGGTCAAATAGAAAAATCTCCCTTTATTTCCTCATTAGAACTAGGGTTTGATCTCCTTTTAACCATTTTATATTGATAAATTAGCTTATTCATTTTTGCGAATTAAGTGTTCCAATGGTCATTGAACTTAAGTTTATATTTTTCATCGGTTACTAAATTTTAAAATATTGAGTTTTGATCACTGAATTTAAGTACATGTCTTCGATTTCTCATTGAAGTTTAAAATATCGAATTTTAACAACTGAACTTTGAAAAATATTGTACGTTACTCACAAAATCGACATTTTTCAAAGTTCAATATTTATGCTAGTAAGTAACGTACAACATTTTTCAAAGTTCAATGGCCAAAACTTAACATTTTAAATTTTAGTGAGCAATCAAAGATATGAACTTAAATTCAGCGATCAATCAAAGACATGGACCTAATTTAATTACCATTGGAACAATTAACTCCATGCTTGCCGCCATTTACCACTCACTCACTTATCTTCAAAAGGTAATTAGTTTGGTCACTAAACTTTGGACTGATACATTTATCACTAAAATAGATTCTCTTGGTGAAAACCTACAAATTTAGTAAGGTTCATCTTTATATAATATATTTCAAAAACGAACATGACACACCTAGGATCAATTACTTTTACTTTGTTCTTTTTAATACTACAAATAACACTAATCAATTAGAAATTTAGATAGAATTCATTTTTATTATTACAAATTATTAGAGACATATACTAGCTAATTATTATTAATTATTTGTGGAAATTACCAAAATAGTCAATTTTTGGCTTTACATTTACAAAAATGTCACATTTTTTAAGTTTTTGCAAAAATTGTTAATTTTGGACATTTTTGCCCATCTAAATAATTCAAATACCCTACATATCTATCATTAAAAATTGATTAAAAAATAGTACAAAAAGCTTTAAAATATCACATCAAATGCTCTCACTTCACTATTTAATATATATATATATATATATATATATATATATATATATATATATAGAATCCTCTCATTTTCTCTCATTCCCTAAAATGTAAAAATACTGTTATTCTTTCTCTCATTCCCTAAATTTAAACGGCTCAATTTCCTCTTGCTCAAGGTTGTCGGCGATGCTAAAGTCCTCCATTTTTGTCCAGGCTTGAAGCCAAATGACCGTTAATTAGTCCACCGTCGACGAAGATCACCATTAATCTCTTGAGGTTTTATTTTTCTTTCTTTTTGCATTTGTCGCTCACTTCTCTTCTGATTTTTCAAATTTAGGGGTATTTTTTTTATTCTTCAAAATTTTGGTCCTGAATTAGTACAATATGTCTCTTTTTTTGTTGTCTATTTTTCTAATGCTATGAAAATGTTAACATTTTGATTTATATAAGTTATCTTTGAATTTAATTCTTACAATTATGTTTTTCATTTTTCTTTCATGTAAATAATGATTATTTGTCATTATTGGGCAAATTGAGTTTGAGTTTAATTTTTGAGTTTGTGAAATGAGCTAAGACTGAATTGGGTATATTTTGGTCAACATGCACAAATAAACTCGGTTAAATGTGTCTTTATATGATTATTCCGGGTTATTTGAATATTGTTTGAAGTATTGGATCATTCTATTTTCATTCTTGAAAATGTCTTTGCATTTATATGTAAAATTTATGACCGAGTATATGAAAAATGGTGCTATTGAATGCTATAAGTATAACACATATCATGTTTGTCATAACTTGACCTTTCATGTCTTAGAAAATCAATATGAATGTGAAATGTAATGTCCATTCTGACAGTAACGAAATCATCTGTCGACAAGTGAACTATCGTTCTCGACAGTTAGGCTCTGAAATTTTCAACAGTTGATTGCAGAAACCAAATTTTGTTAAGCTTCTCTTCTACGTGTGATTTTTGGGGTTGAAATGTATAACATATCATTTAAGCACCATTATTACTTCATAAATTATAGACATAATAGTTATGAATCCATCTGTAGAGATAAACTGTCATTCTAGATAGAGAAGTCATCGAACCAAAAGGTGCTTATCTGGACTACCGGAGGGTCCATCGACTAGTTAGGTAAATGAGGGGATTGGTATAAATTATCACTTTAATTTAGAAACGCATTTGTCCCACTGCTTGAAGTTTTTATCTTTATGATTTCAAACATGGTTGTTTCGTATGAAGATACTGACCTGAAAGTTGGTAGTCCAAACTACCGAAAGGTCCATTGACTAGATGGGTAAAAGAGGTAATTGGTATGTGTTACTACTTTCAGTATTAAAAAACAAATATTAGAATATTTTGATTTCTTAACCTTGGCATTTGAAATTTAATTATTCCGTATGAAGGTGTCGAACCGAAAGGTACATGATCGGACAGTCACAAAGTTCCTTATGCTTGTAGCAGACGGTAAGTTCCGTATTGGGATAGTTATACAATGTCAAATTCTTATGTTTTACGTTAAATATGTTTAGTTGAAGATAAACGTATCATTTCGATGTTATACTTCAAATTTTGGTACCTAAGACAACTCAAACCACATTTGCATAGGAGTATACACTGATCTACCATTGGCATCAACCATACCCGTTCAAGGTAACAATGATGTCAACGCAAATATGCAATGATCGACACGTGTTCGAGTGCCTGCTGCATTAACTAGGACTCCATTCACAAGGGGGAGCGGATAGAAAATCAGCCAATGTTAAATTAAGCAGCATATCAGATACATTGTAGGAGTTAACTAGGGAAATAGCCATATATTCTTAAGGATAACATGATAGTTGTTTTAAGTAGTTAATAACATGATAGTACTTTTGAATGTATTTATTTCACAATAGAAACGTATCGTGACAGTATTTTTGTATAGCTTTTTACTTTAAAATGTTTTACAGTTTCTATTAGTGATGCGAACAAATATTTTAGTTTGCTATAACCGTTGCTTAAATGTTGTGTGCTCTTAGGTGAAATTCAATGGTAACATAGCTGAATTTGTTCATTTTGCAACTATTATGCTTATGTGTAGACTATATTTATGGTATCTAGTTTCTGTCAGGAATTCACGTGATAATGTATGTACATAATGTTGTGTATTCAAATATTTGTTACGTTGAAATTTTTAATGTACTTTACTCAATTGCAATGAACTGTCAAAAATTATTCATACTTTTTGTCATGACCAAGTGTCGAGGATGACATAAACAATTCGTCAAGAATGATAAATGAACTGTTGGGCTGTCATGCAATATGTTATCTATGGATCCGTATTTTACTTGTGAAGTTTAACATATATTTGCCAGTCTGCGAATGATGTGAGAATGATAAATGACTACGTAAGTTTAAGATAATAATGTAAGTTGAGAATGTGTTGGGGAACACCGTAAGTTGAAAATATCTTTATGGAAGATATGTACACTCCAATGAAATCAATATGTTATAAACATGATAAAAAAGAATAAAGATAACGAAACTGTTAAATTGTTGATTTTTTTTAAAGTACAAAAAACACTTCACCTCTAATATTGTAGTGAATAATTCAATCAAATTTTGTAATTGTCCTCTTCCTTTTCTCTATAGTAATACGATTTAACATTGGTGATGTTTATCATTTACGTGTCAATTGAGTCCACTATTTACAACTTACAAACAATGTGTTTTGTGGGGATTAAAATTAGATTTTTTTAGTGGATTGTGATAGTATTTTTGAATGGTGTGGTTGAATTATTTTCAACAGTAGTAAAGATTGATAATGACAATATAAAGAGCAATAATGGCCGCAAACGATAATGACAACAAAACTATAATATAACTTGATAATGTACAACGCAGTAGGGGAAACATTGGACATACAACGTTAACAACGACATTGAGCGGTTGTTTAAGAAACTTGTATTATATTGGGTTAAACAAACTTTCCCCTAGGCAACACGATGAATCTCAAGTGATGACTCATACTTGAAATGTTAAGATTGCAAATATGAGAATTTTGCACATTCCATATATTGACATTTAATACCATAAAATTAGAGTTTTTGAATATTTAGATTCATATAATAGTAAAAAGGAAAATAAAGGGTTTCAGTAGTTTTCAAGTGTCGAAGTCGATAGTTAAATTGTATATCTTGACAATGAGTAAATGCCGAGTTCGACAGTTCAAATGTCTAACCTAATAGTTTCGACGACACTACTCGACAGTTGACCTACCACAAAATTTGGGGAAGCTTGAAAACCATGTATATAGTTCTTTGGAAGAAATTATTGAAAACATTAATGGTAATAATCAATTTTCAACTACAACATCACAATATATTCTCACAAATAAATAAGGAATGACTCAATACTTCATTAAATATGAAATCTTTCACATTTTTGATGTTGGTATTTTTTCCCTTTGAAAAATATATCAAAAATAAAATACATTAATAAATAGGAGATTCAAAAAGTTCAATTAAATATAACCATATTGTATTAAATATCTAAAATAGTAAACTATGAGATGAAAATATAAACAATTTCTAATAGCTCACCTTTGAGATTGATCAATAGCTTTTCCTTATTGATGATGAAATAAAGATGAAGAAGAAGAATGTAGGGTTTCTATTCATACATGTTTGTGTGTGTTTTTTAACTTTTCACTCTTTTTTTAACAAAAATTTATATTATACAATATAATAATCATATTTTAAATGTTTAAAATATGTAAAATAAATCATCACATCACACCATTAATTGCATTCAAATCAAGCATTTATTGCTCCTAAAAAGATGTCATAAAAGGTAAAGTGGACATTTTGCATAAAAAAAGTGACATTTTTGGAAGAAATTGATGCAAATGAAATTTTTTTATGCGTTTTCAAATTTAATCTCATTTATGTAAATTCCCCTTATTATTTTATGGAACATTACAAATTATTATTTTCTACTTCACAAGATTCTTTTTCTCTTCTCTCAAGCAAAGAAAATTGTGGCCTATCATGCACTTTATCATTATCATCGTAACAAAATTCTTCTATGATAATTGCACTATCGGTTTTCAATCTATTATTCAAGCAACAAGTTAGTCTTTAAACATTCATTTTGTACAATCAAACTCTAAAGACCAAAAACCTTCCAAAACTTGATTGAATCGTCATGTGGTATAATCATAAAAATACGTTTTATTTCCAATTTAGGAATGTGGATCCAATCGAGCTGCTGTTTGACAATCACTAAAAAGAGTTTTTTGCGAAAATAAATTTTGAAATAGTGCTTTTTTGAAAAGTGTGTGACTAACAATTAGGAAAGATTTTAGATTTACGTGCAAAATATTTTATTGTGAAAATTTGTTATTGAAAATAAATTTGTGAAAAAAATTATTTAAATGATTATCAAACGGGGTTGAGTAACAAAAATTAGCTCCATAAAACAAATTAATATTTATGTAAGTGAACTTAAAATAAAAATAGAGACCCGGTTTCAATTTTATTATTAATAGATATTATTTCAAGAAATTTACATTTTTTATTTATAATAATAATTACATAAATAAATTAGATAAGAGATCCAAAAAATAATGACATTTCTAATAAGCATAAACACCCTTTTTTTTCCTTCTCGATATAAGTTAAAAGGACGGGTGGTGGGATAAGAGTGTCTAGTCGAAAATATTTACATCACATAGCATTTTAAATTTGAAATGCTTATGTTGAATGGAATGTCATACATGTTCGAAAATAACGAACTAAATGAATATCCAAGCTAATTTTAAATTTGAAATGCTTATGTTGAATGGAATGTCATACATGTTCGAAAATAACGAACTAAATGAATATCCAAGCATTGAAAATAAAAATAATGATGCATAACACTTAGTGCATCCATTTTCGTGGCATTATGATTACATTAAATGATATATCCAATTAGATGGGTCTTATATCCTTACATTTAATTTGTTTTATCATTTAAAGATAATTGTAAGTTGGTTTTAAATACCACTCGTATCATATATTATTATTCTTATATAGACGATATTGTCAATAAAAACTTTAGGGATCCTACAAGCATTCAAAACTGAGATAGGAGAAGGTTTGTTCACCTTTTATGAATATGATGGTAAAATCATAAATACATTAAGATAGAAAGATATGAATAAAATTCCAAGTTAGACCTTTATGTTGCTTATTGTTGAGATTGTTTTTTTCAAATTAGACAAATTGCCTTTTTGACAATTGGGCGTGCCTTTTTGGATTGGAAGTAAAATATGGGTCAAAGAGCTCGGGTTAAGTGTACATACGACTGCCAAACTTTTATCGCACCAGCAACTAGGCAATCAGATCATTGAGCTTCGATTTAATAGATATTAAGCCCCCGTTTGTTTCTCATTTTTGGGAGAATGAGAATGAAAAATATAGTCGTTACGAGCCTCACACAAGAGATATAAATTCAAATTTGGTAACTTGATGTGATGAATAACTGTCATATTTTTCATTTTAATGAGAAAATAATGGGTACCAAACAGTCACTCTACTTATATGTTATTAAATAATTTAATAGAAATTTTCTAAAATAGACATTAAAACCAGTGTTTTAAATAGCTCGTCAATGCTGGCGCGAGGCAAGACTAAGGCGCCAAGCACTCACCTTAGCCAAACAAAGTGCTTGGCGCCTTATTTGGTGGTTGACGGACGCGAGGCGAGGTTAAGGCGCCAATACACGCCTAGGCAAGGTTATGCGCACCTAGGCGCACATTCTTAGGTTTTTTTTTTCTTTTTCTTTTTTATTACAATTCATTATTAAATAATTTATAATTATTAAATAATTTTTTTTATTGATTAAAAATTTAAAATAATATTAAAATAAGAAAACGCTTTTTTAACTCTTTTTTACGCATTTGTCTCGCCTAATCTCTCATTGCCCTTAGTTTGGCATCAACGCATCACCACACATTACGCCCGTTAGAACACTAATTAAAATTAACGATGATTGTCTTGGCCTTCCATGTTAACTATCCTAAGCCTATTCACATTCACTTCGGCGTCGAATTTAAAACTCAATACTTCGTCTGATCATACCTCTTTATATATTTGCCTCAAAGTATTTTACTTTGTATCTCTTTCCACTGATTAATTTAGAGTCTTGAGAAAGTCGAAGGCTTTGTTCATCTTAGTTAAATGGAAAGATCTTTGGGGTATTGTCCGCGCATGTAATTGTGGTGGGGCAATTTTAGAGTATAATGGTTTGGCATTAACGAATCAATTTATTTAGACAAACAAGCTACGTAAAATTCGTTTGGCAAGGAAATAATCTTTTTCTTGTTTAGGAATTCAAAACTGAAGCAGCTGCATCAGAGTCGGACCTGAGCATAGGCTCAACAGCCCGCTGCCTTGGCCCAGCTCTTCAAGGGGGCCCAAAATTATTTTTTTTTTCCATTTTTTTTTTGGGTAAAACCCACTAATTAACGTAAAAGAATCCTCCTATAATTGAGATGTTTTGTAAATGTCTTTTACGTTAAATTTTAAATTAGCAATTGGTTGTATAGTATGGCGTTGGATTTTGATTTATGTTGATTTTGGGGGCCCAATTTAAGGAGTTCGCCTTGGGCCCCCACAATCAGAGGACCGGCCCTGAGCTGCATACAAATTCTTTTCAAATAACATGGTTGTTCATTATTGGGATCTTGCCAGAATGAATATCTGAATTTTAATCGGTCTGACATGCACTTCTTTTTTCATTGATAGAAATGAAAAATATAATCAAGATTTGTCAGCCATCCGACGCAAAGAAAGGATAAGCAATCGAATGTTCACCTCAACAATTTTCGTTTAAACTCTTCAATTGAATCAAGTCCTAAAATTTTGAAACCACCGTTCGTGTTCTACATCTCCCCTTAGTTTTCCCAAATTCATATTCAACTTAATGCTGCAAAATTATTCTAATGCGTATGAAATAGTGAAATTGACAGACCCAATCCGTTAAACTATATATTCAAAATTGAAAATAGCTTCTTATATATAATAATAGTATGCTAATGAAGAGCTCCTTATAAACCTTTAGATGGAAGGATAAAAGTAAAGCTGAACTTTGTGAATGGATCTCCTGTGAATACTTTTGAGCTTTAATATTTACCAATAAATACTCATTTAAGTCACATTTCTTTCGGGTTTCTAGCTCAGAATTTGATAAACAAGAAAATGGGTATTAAATTAATTTTTCCTCGTAGGCACTGTAATGGTTTAATTTTAAATTTCCTTTGCATGTAAATTCATTACTTTTGACTCGGTTATGTAACGAATGGTTACAATTTTTGTTATTGTTGAGTTATAAAGATAGTACATTCATTTACTCTGCTCGTTTCATATATAACCCTTGTTTGAACCCCATTTTTTTGAAAAAATACATTCTCGAACAGTGTTTTAATATCATTTCAGCCACACATTATTCAATAAAATAATATTACACGAAAATTTAAAATTTTTCCTTATTTTTTAACTACACATTTCACATCAGTACACTATTAAAAAATGCATTTTCTTAGCAAAAATGTGACTCAAACAAGTGCATAATATTCTTGCCAAAAGAAATGGTTTGTGTTCTGTAAAGTCCATGTAACATAGGTACAAAAAAATTCCTTTTCTTTTTCAGAAAAAAATGTGTAGTTACAATTGAAATTTGCCGATATAGACTATAAAATCATTCACCATAGCAGCATTTGGTTACTACAGGTAAATCCAAACTTCTTTTCACCATGATTTGGTTACTACAGGTAAATCCAAACTTCTTTTCACCATGATAGTTGAACATAGAAACTCACGGTTATCATATCAAACCATTTATGGAGAAAAATCATCCATAACAATAATTGACTAGAGAATCTTGTACATCAATTAAAGAACTCTAAAGATACATCAACGACAACATAAACATCATCGAAATGATCAACACTAATCAGTAGGTTAAAATATATACGAGGAAGAAAAAGAAGCAACAGTTAAAAAGAAAAAACTAACTACTAGATTAACATAAACTAGACTTCCTTCTTCAACTATTTTTAAGCACGTCATACAATATATCATTTATACAATATTATCATTCTTATACAACTTTTGCATCATACATTCGAATTTCCATCTTCGCCTATTCTTAAACACTCTTGATACAATATTATCATTCTTATACAACTTTTGACTCCACTCATATATTCAAATTTCTTTCTTTAACTATTTTTAAGCACGTATAATAAAATAATTAATATTACAAGTTTTGACTCCACCGTCAGATCTTCTTTTGGCAACTTAAATAGAGTTACTATTTATTAGATCCATTAGATAATCCAATGACAGAGTCACATCCTTTAGGCTCTTGTTTCTAACTTTCTCTCTGAATCCTTCTGCTATCCATAACAATATCAATTTCTTTGGCCTTGAGAAGTGAATGTATTTCCCCTACAAAAAGAAAATGATCATAATCAATTAACCATATACAATACGTAATGCAATTAAGATTTAATTTTAATTATCAGGGAGGAGGATATAGTCTGGCGCAAGCTGGGACACCTCATTAAAAAAAAAAAAAAAGATTTAATTTTAATTATAATAACGAGTTTGGACTTGTTCTCAGCAAGTGTGCACAGTTCACCCTTAAAAATGTGGGACCCCCTCCAACTTGTGTTGTATCATATAGATTGGGAACCACTTATCCCTCTAATACATACAAATCAAGATAAAGTAAAGACATCATTATAAATATCTATTACTAAAACAACCTAAATGCATATGAATATATAAGCTTCGTAAAATTATACTATTACATAGTAAAAAAAATGGAAAAATATATGAGCAATAAGTGGAGTCACAAATATTTATACTTCTTCACTAAAAAATCTGGACTTTTCAATTATGTACTTTTGAAATAAAACATTGTAGAATCAATAAAATCCTTTATGCTTGATACTAAAGTATAAAAAATCTAAAAACTATCGTACAAAATGACATCTAATTATACTATAAGCTGATATTTAAAATCCATTAACTGCATAGATTGACAAGCTGCATATTCTCTAACATCAGAACCACAAAAACCACATAAGCAAACCAACAATAACTACTTTAGTTCCTAAACGAAATCCCTCCAATTCATGGGGTTATCACGATTGGCATGTCTTCCAATAAATTTAAAAAAGCATAAATATCATAATAAAAACCTTCTAAAGATACTCATGCCAAGCCCTTTTTTCTAATGAAGACAAAATAAATATTTCCAATATTCAGTAAATTAACTTTCTAAATTTGCGTCTATATATAGGAGGTATACCTTAGAAACAGAGCACGAAGGTAGTAATATTTCCTATGCCGCCCATACCAATATCACATATTCTTCCACTCATGACACTTTGAGCACCGTCATTTTTCATAACAGTTTCCAAATGATGCACCGGGTCATTCGCATCAAAACAAAATTTATCCTCCACAATTAGTAAATTGCCAAGCCTCCCAAAAATGATGAAAGGTTGGGCCATTTTCTGGTAGAAGAAAATGGAAAGAAACTAGATCTGGATCAGATCTCTCTTTCTATGGTAGCAAAAACATGCTGCTTAAGTTATAGCCTTTTGAGAGTAGTGAAGTCAACAAATTACAGTGCGATCAGTTGTCCAACCTGTCCAAATAACAAATTGGATCGGTCGTAAGCATTTAATTAAGATAAGACCAACTCATAAGTAATAAACTACTTATTAGTAAAATAAGCAGCAAACTTTATTAAGTGCGGGTAGACAAAATACAGTTCAGTCCAATTTCCTTTATCACTAGACAAGAGGTTTTCTATTGGAGATTTTACACACACACACACAAAAAAAAAAAAAAAAAAAAAATCCAATTGTATTTGCTGAACCAAAAAATCCCATTTTACCACAAGTGGGTTGCTTCAAAATAAAAATAAAAATAAAACCCAACCACAAAATTATCAATTTTCCTAAAATTATCATTGTTTCAAGATCTACAATACGATGACCCAAAAAGGAAAAAAAAAGACTGCTGACTGGATCGCAAGGTATAGGGGAAGAAAATGATAATTCCAAGAAATTCATACCAGATCTCCAATACGATGAGCGAACAAAATTATCGTGCGAAATTAAAGCTTACATGTATAACTCTACATAAAATTACACATTTCTAAAACTCGAAAAGAAGAAGAGACATATTTCAGTTGAAGCCCCCAACTGGGAAAAATCTATCCTCATACGTCTCCAATAAGTGGGTATTTTTTACCTGATTTAATGGAGTTGAAGCCAATGGTGGCGTTGAAGACAGAAAAGGGTGGAGGAGTGAGGCGTGAGCTTTATTTCTTCAGACTTTAGGGTTTCGTCTCCTTTTAACCATTTTATATTAGGAAAATTGCACTAGAAGTTCTAAATCTTTAAAATATTAGCAGACTTTCATCACATTTTTGATTTGCTATGGTCATCACCCTTAATCTTTTCAAACGTTATAAATGAATCCCTTTTAGACGATTTCCAACCACACTACTGCAGTTTGAATATTTTAAAAAATGGTAAAAGAGTAAATTTCCATATATCACATAAAATAATAAATAAATTAAAAAAATAAGAAATAAAAAAGGCAGCCCCTGTCTTCTTCCTCTCACCTACCCCCAACTCAAACCCAAAGTCCACACCAACCACCGCCATCATCAATGCTACCTCCACCTAAATTCAATTCACCAGATTAGGAAATTGGGATTCCAAAGGCTAATGCTGCCATCTACCAAACCACCAGCAATGAGGCCAAGAGGAAACTCCTCAGAGTTGGCAGGACCTTTTCCCTAGGAAATTCGATTGAAGCGCTCGGAGCTGGGGACAATACCGGCCAAGATCAGTTGACGATCATTGGACATAAAGTCAAGCTCAAAGATGTTGAGATTTGTGGAGGAATTAAACTGCAGATCCACCGTCCCGGGCATTGTTCCGATCACCATGTACAGTCCCTTCGGCGTGAAAAAGGAGTCGAGGTCGATCTGTTCACCCCTTTCATATACACACCATCACCCCTTGAAAATTCAATTCTCTACGAACACGTGGTGTATATAGAAAGAGAAAGGGATATTCAGATTTATAAATGTAGAAGAATTGTATGTATAGATCTAAGTTTCGACCCTTTTTTAGAGTGATACGCAGGTGGAGGTAGCGATGATGGTGGCGGTGGTTGGCGTGGGTTTTGGATTTGAGTAGGGGGTGAAGTGAGAGAAAGAAGATAGGGGTTGTGTTTTTTTATTTTCTTATTTTTTTAATTTAATTATTATTTAATGTGATAAATGAAAATTTACTCTTTTCCCCCTTTTAAAATATTAAAAATGTGGTAAAAGTTAAATTTTTTGCCTAACTAATGAAATTGTGGATGAAAACAGTCCAAAAGAGCTTCATCTACAACGTTTGAAAATGTTAGAGGTGACGATTGCAACAATTCTAATGTTTAAGAAAAGTCTGCTAATGTTTCAAAAAATTTTGATTTCTGCTGCAAATTTCCGCATTATATATTTGTTAGATCACATGGACGCTAGCATAATTTACAATTCAATACGCATCAAAAGGGAAGCCACTTGCATTGTGTCCCTATTTGGTACAAATTAAAATCATTTTAATATAAATTCTTGTCATCATTTACTTTATATTCTTTTTCATTATTATTTTTACAATACTCATTTTTAACCGTACATTTTTCATTAAAATAATATTACATAGAAATCAATTTTTTTCTTTTTTACTATACATTTTTCATCAATTACTATTTCATAATACATTTCTTCAAATTAATGAAGCTCAAACAAGGCCTACGTGTTGTTTGATGTTCATTGTAAAGAGAAATTAAGGGAAAATAATATTTTAAACAATACTTTTATGAAGAATGCGTGATTAAAAAGTATAAAAAATGTATATATACGTGCAAAATATTTTATTGTGTGAATATATGTTAAAAAATTAAAATGAGTATTAAAAATAAAGAGAGACAAACAATGGTTAAATTAAAGTTAATAATTAATTTTAATTACACATAAAATTAACAACTTTTCAAACACGCGTTTTATCAACTTTTATTAAAATCTAATAAAATTTTAATTTTAATATCTAAGTAAGCAGGCTAAATACTTTTTTCTTCACAAACTACTAGCTAAAAGACACGTGACTAAACATTCAACTTTAAAAAATACATTAAGAAGGAATTAAATGAAAAGAGCAATACAAATTTTGTCCTTTTGTTTTAATTGAAAGCAAGGGAATAATCAACATGAACAATACCTTGTCTGGGTCGAGTCTAATAGTTTTCTAGTAAGTCATTGATTGTTTTCTCTATATCTACCAAAATTAAATTAATATACATACACAACCACCCAATCCAACCACCAATCGAAAACCCGAATCATTTTCTCATTCTCTCCTCCTCTTCTCTTCTCTTTATCATCTACATTATCTCCTTCCCCTTTCTAACATCTTCCTTCTTCCTTCCATCTCTTTGTCTTAGCTATTGAAAACTTTCGTTGGAGACCACCACAATTGTCTTTGCTATGATGACGAGTTGCCTTCGTAGTGCGACATCGTCGTTGTAGTGCAATATGTGCAGTGACGATGTTGTTTATGAGCGACGCTCATGTCGCTGTCGTCGCCGTTGTAGCAACGAATGATAGGGGGATTTGGGGAAAACTTGGTTGCAATCTGGCATTGGAGTCTTGTTGGTTTTGTGATTTTTTTTTTGTTCGCAATTAGGGAAAATTTGGTTACGATGGTGCCAAAAAAATTGGTGAGAGTTGGTGTTGGAAAAATTGGTTTTAATTAGTTGGTTTAACCAACTTTTGACCAATTAATTTAGTGGGTCCCGTTAATCGGAAATAAGATTTCTTTGGTCGAATGTGTTCTACTCCATGAGTAGATTAATATGGTATATTGTGACATTTTCGAGTTCTCACTATTGTGCTCATTTTGGCCCTGAACAACTACCTAATGGTTTATTACCAGGTGGGAGATCTGCCAATTTTCAGGTATGATTCTGCATAATAGAATCAATTTCACTATTGATAGCCTCTTTCCAGAATGGAGTTTCTGGACTAGATATTGCTTCACTGAATGTCCTGGGCTCATTTTCTAACATATAAGTTAAAAAATCTGGACCAAAAGATGTAGATGTTTTGGTTCTTTTGCTGCGTCTTGGTTCTTCATCACTTTGAGGATTACTAATTGCAGAATCATAAGTTCGTTTTTGTGGGCTTATTTCTTTCCTATCTTTACAAGGAAATTTGTCCTCAAAAAATACAGCATTCCTAGATTCTGATAGTATTTTCATGTATATCCGGAATGTCAGACTTATGTACGAGAAATCGATAAGCACTACTGTTATTAGCATATCCAATCGTTGTATCTTGGAAAATGAGTGCTACAATACTGTTAGTACCAGTGTGGGGCATTATCGTTTTAAGGAGAAAGGGTCGAACTCTTGTCTCAACCGTTCAAAACCATCCAAACGTCGTTACTCTACCCAAATATAAATTACGGTAACACTATTATTTGCTATTATTTATCAACAGTTGGTTGGTTGCGTGCAGTTGGTGGTAGTGGCTGTGGTGGTCATGTTGGCCGCGCTCATGAGGTGGTGGCGATGAAGGTAATTTTGTTGGGGTGGGTTTTGATGGTTGTGTCCAATTGGTAGGGGTGGTGTCAACAGTGCTCTGAGGTGGCGGTGATGTTGGTAGTGCTAGTTCTTTTTTGGGGTGATTTTTGTTGGTTGTGTTATCAGTTTGTGGTGGTGGCAGTTTTTTGGGGTGAGTTTTAATCGTAACATACAATTTGTTAAGTGTTCAACAATTAATTTAATAATTTGTGATTGAGAAATAATTTGTCTAATTATTTGATAATTTGTAACGTAATTTGTGGCTTAAAATTAATATGTGACATATTAATTTGATAATTTGTGATCAATAGATAAATTATGACTTATAAAATTTTTGATTCGTGACCTATAAATTTTTTTGTAAGTGATCGAGAAATAATTTGTGATCGAGAAATAATTTGTGACCAATTAATTCAATAGTTCGTCGCCAAATTGTATAGAATTGTGATATTAATATAAAATATATTTTTAATTAATTATTTCATAGATAAAATTTAATAATATTTGATTTTTGAAATTTTAAAACATTTTTCTTAATTTTGAAATAGGTTATAGTTAACTCTTAGATATGAAATTTTGCCATGTATTTATTTAAAGATAGAAGTTTTATTTGTGCATTAAATTTTTATTAAGATAAATATTTAGTTATCATGACTTAACTAAATCTTGTCACATTGTCTGTTGATAAATAAATAAATGGAGAAATACATGTAGCACAACCAAATTAATTTTTGTTTTTATTATTTTATTTTGCTACAGGACAACGCTTAACTCCTGTTTGACTCTCAAAATTTTAACCCTCATTTTTTAAGAACTTTTTTCAACCACACATTTTATACAATATTTTATCAATTTTTTAACCACATATTTCTTCAATTCTTATTAAAATCTATTAAAAACTTGATTTTTAACCTAAACGGAGTGTGGTTTAATCTTCAATGTCAACAAACTATCTTCAATATTTTAGGGTCGTTCCATGTAGTCTAAACCATTACATATTTAATGCTTACTTTGATGTATAAAATATCACATTCTTCAACAAAATACTCACAAATTAATTTCAATATCTTAGGGGATCTTCAATAGAATACAACGACTCACCATTTATTTTCGTTATTTTTGATGTTTGTCTCTTGTAAGTTGCTCACATGATTTTTAGTTGATTCTTTGCATTTTATTTTTTCAACATACAAGTTTGCTTGAAACCAATTCACGAGAAATGGCAAAATTGGATCCATCCATGGTTACCAATGAAGATGACGCAGATCAATGTAAGAAACTCGTTCACAGTTGGCGGAGGCACGGCCAAGTTAATGTCTTCTCACGCATTTTCATATTAAGTAATCAATTAATACACATATTTTTTATATAACGCTTTTTTTTGTGCCATTGTGTCTTACTTCATAGATTAGAAAAAGAAAAGAAAACACCCTATGTATCTTATTTTGTTGCCGTTATGTCTCCTACCTTCTTAAATTAAAATAAGTAAAGAAAACTTCCCATGCATCCTATTGTATTGCAATTCCATCTTCATTGGTTCCAACACATTTTTTGTGGACCTCTTCGATCATTCTCTTCACCTAACCTCTTAGCCCACTATTTATCAACATTTTTCCTGACGTGATTACTTATCATCTCTAACATTAGAATGATTGTAGTCCCCTAGTTGAGACTTTACTAAGCTATTCAATTGGATTGTGCTGTGTGTACACCATGATGTACACAAAGTTTGGAACCCCTTCAAGTGAAGGGGTATAAGCTGATGGTGTGCACACACCATTGTCTTATTCAATAACTCACTCCAATCTATGTCTGAACATCGTGCCAGACTGTACAATCCTCTTGGAGTATGGTCACCATGACACTAAAAGGTAACGGGCTTTGGGCTTTTTCTTTTGTCCAGTTCACATTTTGTTTTCAAGCTGGGTTAAGGGCTTTAAGCCTGTCAAGGATGTAAGTACCCAAAGTTCTGGGCCCAGCTTCTTATTTGTCCATTTTTGTTTTTCTAATTTGACTTTGAGCCGTTCAAAGTGGCCTTTTAAGCCATTTTGCAATAACCCTAACAAACCAAAAAGGAGTACATTGCTCCTGTGAAAAGAGAGATATCATAGCTCTATTTTTCGCTGTGGCAGAACGAAATGGTTCAAGGATTCATCCATTTCAAGAGGCTAGGCAATTTATTGATTAGAGAAGGAAAATTTTGTTTGGATACAAATGATCGGATCCTCAGTTTGGAAACAGTAAGGAAAAATGGAGGTGTGGACAATGAGATCGGTGGAACACTCTTTGTTCTTGGTATGGGACGGTATAGGAATATTTAAATCTCAGGTACTGCTCTTACTCTTTCATTCTATTTCAGTTTAATTATTTATTTTTATTTGGAAAATCGGATTTTTGGAGGTATGTTTGTGTTATTTGTTCATTTTGTAAAACTTATGGCTTATGAGTTGGTTCCTCTTCTAGATCCCGCTACCTTTTCATGAGAATAGGATTGCTTATAAACCGGCGTTATCATATATTATTGTATTGTTTGGCTGGGAGTCAGCTTTTATGCTTACTGATGCAAATGTGGGTAATTGGCTGATGAATCATTTTTTTAGCCTTGGACAATATTTTTGTATGAATTTATCTAGTGGCACATAATGGGGTGTATCGAATGGTGTACATTTTACTTGTGAGATTCATGTGAAAAAAATGATATTTTATTTGAGTAGATCTCTCGTCCATATAAGTGGGGTGTACACTATTAGATACATCCCGATATACCACTAGCAAAATCGATGTTGTATACACAAATTAATAGAAGTGTTAATTTTGAATTTTCCTACCCGACCCATTAACCCAAAATTTGTCGGAGGAAATAGTGGAGGAAATGGTAGCTAATGGCTGCCCTACACGACCACTTTTTCAAGGAAATAGTGGCCAATGGCCGGATTCAAAGAGGCCTTTGACCAGTAAAAAAAAAAAAAAAATTAAAATCTTGAAAATCAACAAAAATCAAGAGAAACCCAAATTTATGTTTACCATATGAAAAAGAAATAGAAGAGAATAAGGAGAGTGGAAAATTACTGTAGTACCATAAACCCAAGCATCGACAAAAAAGGAAAAACAAGAGACCCAGTTGGCTATTTCTTTCTGAAGAAGGTAAGATTTTCATACCAAGAAAAAATATGTTTTTATTTTATTTTTTGGAAAAAAAGCATGATTATATATATATATATATGTTGAGAAATCCTTGTGTAAATATGAAATTTGGGTAAGAATATTGTTTGGGAAGGCAAAAATTGAGTGGAGATTGTCGGAAATGGAGTTTTCCGACTATCTTCACGGTAAAACGTGGTTGGGGCCGTCTGGGCGCCCACCCCAATTGACTGGACCATCCGTTATTTGGGTCGTGGGCTTATAATTTTTTTATTTATTTCCCGTAATTATTGAAGTTAATTGAATAATTATTAATTTTTTATATTGTGTTCTCTAATATTTAATTATTTATTTGAATTGTTTAATTTTAATGTATATTATGTATTTAAAATTATTTATTTGAAATGTAAGATATAAATGTTTTATTATTTATCGAAATATTTATCTGTTGTTAATTTAGATCAATTTATTATTTTATATTAAGTAATAGTAAAATAATTAAAAGAAATAATTACATATTAAATAAGTAATATATATAAAGAATTTAAATAAATATTTAAATATTTGTAAAATAATAAAAATAATTAAATTTGAAAATTAAAATAGCAATAAAATTAATTTTTTGCAAAGTAATTAAAATAAATTTGTAAATATGAAATAAGTATTATGCGTAAAAAATTAAAATAAGTATTTAAACATTCATTAAAAATAAAAAATTAAATTAAGTGTTAGAAAAAATAATTAAAATATTAAAATAAACGTTCAAACTAAGTATTAGTAAAATAATTAAATATTAAATAAGACATATATATATATATATATATATATACACACACACACACCAAAGAGAGGGGGGTCCTGAAAAATGTTAGTATTTCAAGGATTATAAGAAGGTTATAAGGCGGTTACAAATCAAATTATAAAAGCCCTACTCAGTACTCTTCTTAATTGAAATATCTTTTGATAAGATAATATCCTTTTTTTTTAAACTTTTATTTGAAATTAAAAAAATATGCCATCTGAGATATATGAACTTGTGCCTAACTCCATTATTGCAAGGACACCACTGGCACTCCCTTAACAAAAATTCTTAAAACAGTGATCCTTTTCCCCTTTCTATGCGTTTCACTAGCTTTTCCACTAGGCCTTTACGCTTTTGAAGGGTCACTCAGGGCTTATTTTAAAAACAGTTTAAACTTTAACTTGGAGTTAAGACATGCTCTTATTATATACTCAGCATGAAACATAAAACTTTACAAATAATTTACAGAAACAAAAAAATCTTATAAATAACATTTGTTCTTTAAAGATATGGGACTAATATTGATTATTAGTACCATATTTTAGAACAATAAAACATACATACCGGAATGATCCATCAGTAGTTTAAAAACATAAATATATATATTTTTAGGATATTATCATATCTAAGAATAAAAACAATTAAGAATTTCCCTTTCGGGAAAGAGAGAAAATTAGAACATGTTTCAAAGAAACAAAGAACTTTTATTATTTTTCTCTATTCTGTGTGTTTACAAGTGAAAGAATGACTTCTGATATAGGAAAGAAAAAGGAAGAAAACGTGTTTTTCAAAAGCAAAGAATCTTTGCTTTTTCAAAAACGTCAAAAAGAAAACAGTAAAAAGTTTAATTATCAAATCTTACTTTATAAAACAGTAAGATTCGTTACAAATTTTTCAAACAGTAAAAAGTTTGTCTCTCGTACAATAATTTCTGATCTTTTTGAAAGTTTGCCAAGTGTCTCTTTTCCAACTAAGTCTTTCTTTGTATGATCAGATCTTTCTTGAACCCTTATCTTATTTCATAATTGTGTCGGCCAATGCTGTCTAAAGATGCTCCTCCATCAGTATAGTTTTCTGAATTATTGTCCTCTTCTGTATTATTCTCATAATCTTCTTTAAGATCAATTTTCTTTTTGCCTTTGTTTTTCTTCTTTATCTGCAACTTCTTTTTTTTTGAGGTCTTTTGTTTAACTAGTTGCTGTAATTCTTCAATTTTATCAAACATTTCTTTCAATCTTTTTATATCTGATTGAGTAATTTGATCTGGATCTTGTGATTATTGAAATGATTCTGATATAAGATTAACTGGGCTTTTCTGTTTTAAATCTATTGGACTAATTAATCTAGTAGCATAATTTACAGTCTGCTGAGTCTGTTCTTCAGTAATTTTATTTTCTGTAACAGGATTTTCAGCCTGTTGAGTCTGATTAAATTGAAAAGTAGGAGAATCAACAGCCTCCTGAGTCTGTTGGGCTTTTGGTAAGTCCAAAACCATAAACGGATTTGTTAAGTCTTTACCAGCTACCGTTTGAGCTGGACTAGCTATAGACTTCTTGGGCTCTATAGTAACTGAAACTGTCTGAAAATCTGAATTTAGAATTTTTATTTTAATAATTTTTTGTTCTAGATCAGAAATCTTCTTTTGTAAAAATAATTTTTTTTGTTGTAAAATCTGATTTGATTCATTTAAAATTTTAAAATTTCTAGTCATGCATTCACAATATTGACAAAAATTTGATGAAAAAAATGTTTCAAATCAGCCATTAGATTTTTCATCAAATTTTTGTCAACATTGTGAATGCATGACTAGAAATTTTAATACATTTTCTCCTAAAAAAATTTATCTTTTTCCCAATATTTTAATACATTTTCTCCTAAAATTTCTAATTTTTCTAGTTTACTAATCATGTTTTCTATATCTTGTTCTGTTACTAACAAATTATATATTTTTTCAATTTCTACAAAATTTAAACATATTTCTTCTTCTTCATAATATTCTTCTAAAAAAATTTTTAATTTTAAATTGTTTTTATTCTTAGATATGATAATATCCTAAAAAAAATATATTTATGTTTTTAAACTACTGATGGATCATTCCGGTAGGTATGTTTTATTGTTCTAAGATATGGTACTAATAATCAATATTAGTTCCAAATCTTTAAAGAACAAATGTTATTTATAAGATTTTTTGTTTTTGTAAATTCTTTGTAAAGTTTTATGTTTCATGCTGAGTATATGATAAGAGCATGTCTTGACTTCAAGTTAAAGTTTTATGTTTCATGCTGACAGTGTCGCTGGTCCGGATGGCTTCTCATCCCTATTCTTCCAGCATTGCTGGGATATCATTCAGGAGGATGTTTACAGGGCGGTATTGGATTTCTTTGATGGTAGTCATCTTCCACGGGGTTTTGCTGCTACTTCTATTGTCTTGCTACCTAAGAAGGATGGTGCTTGCAGATGGACTGAATTCATACCAATCAGTTTATGCACAGTGTTCAATATTCATACCAATCAGTTTATGCACAGTGTTCAATAAGATTATTACTAAGCTTTTGAACACTCGGTTGAGTACACTGCTACCGCGCATTATTTCCTCTCCACAGAGTGGTTTCATCCCAGGCCGTCTGATTGGAGATAATGTTTTATTGGCTCAGGAGCTTCTCTACACTTTGGATGATAGAGTACGAGGGGGAAACACTATGCTGAAGTTAGACATGGCTAAAGCATATGATCGCATGGACTGGGGCTTCATTTATTCTATATTGGAGGCATTTGGATTTGATCAGATCTGGATTGACAGAATCAGGCGGTGCGTTTCGGAGTGTCGTTTCTCCGTACTCCTAAATGGCCGCCCATGTGGTTT
>NC_036238.1:15914174-15921939 GCF_002742605.1 Olea europaea var. sylvestris
GACGGATCCACACATTGCTTGGCACCTTGGAGCCGGTCAGATTTTCTTCTGGCATGATTGTTGGATGGGCGAGTCCACGTTGGCATCCCTATTCCCCCACAGACAGCACACATCTGCGAGGGTACAGGATTTTTTTGACGACACTGGGTGGGATTTTGGACGGTTATTACAGGCCCTTCCTTCTCACATGGCCGAACAGGTAGGGGCGATACCTTTATGTGCAGATGCCACGGACCGAATTGTTTGGGAAATTACTTCGGATGGTGACTTTACCACCAAATCAGCATGGCAACTAGTCCGTTCGGTTCGCCAGCCTCAGGACTCATATCGACTGCTATGGAGCTCTATCTTGCCTGCCACTATTTCATTCTTCTGCTGGAGACTGTGGCAGGATCTCATTCCAGTAGATGTTGTTATTCAGAGGAGAATTGGATGTCAGTTGGCTTCTCGTTGTCAGTGTTGTTCCGAAATTGAGACCATCAATCATATTTTCACGAGCAGCAGCATCTCCGACCAGGTATGGCAGCACTTTGGAGACATCTTTCAGATACCTATGACTTCAGGGGAGGGGGTCAGACAGAGGTTCCAGAGATGGCGGTATTCTGGACAGCATGTTTACCGTGGACACATTCGTATTATCATTCCTCTACTGATATTTTGGTTTCTATGGACTGAGAGGAATGATGCGAAGCATAGAGGTATTCGTATGGTGGCCAGACGTATTATTTGGAGGGTCTACCGCATGATCTCCTTTCTTCATATGGGAGGACTATTCCGAGTTGAGCATTGGCGAGGAGATGTGACAGTTGCACCCTTTTTTGGCATTTCTTTGACCCGTCCTCTCCCACCACCACCTATTATGGTTGTTTGGCGCACTCCACCAGTTGGATCCTACAAGATCAACACTGATGGATGCGTCAAAGATGGATTTGCAAGTGGTGGAGGCATCATTAGGGACCACGCAGGATACTGTATCAGGGCATTCTCAGCATCATATGGCCCATGTTTCATTTTGGAGGCTGAACTCAGAGCCATACTAGATGGGCTTCTATTGGCCAGAGGACTTGGGATTTCAGCTATTTGGCTCGAGGCAGATTCAACATTGGCTATTCACTGCATTACCAAAGGTGGAGGACCATGGTCGATTCAGGGTATTCTTAGACAGATCAGAGACCTCATCTACTTCGATAGAGACACGATTTCACACATCTACAGAGAAGGCAACCAGGTTGCTGATTCTCTTGCTACAGAAGGCTGGAATCATCGGCGCTATCTAGAGTATGGACCACTAGAACTGTCTCGACATATTAGGGCGATAGTGCGGATCGACAAACATGGATTGTCCAGTTTCAGAGGTTCGTAATTTAGGCTATTCTTTATTGTATAGGGAAGTAGTACTTCCTCATTTATTGCTTTCATTTATTATATTCATTTGTTGCATCACTGCTTTTTGGAGGTCACGTTCATGCCCCCTTCCTTCTGTGTATTCTTGATTTTTATGAAATAAATATGGTTGGGGAACCCTTAACCCCCATCGACCTTCTTTGGTGGACCCTAAAAAGTCACTAAGGATGTGTGGATGTCTTTACCAAAAAAAAAAATAAGGTTAAAGTTTAAACTGTTTTTAAAATAAGCCCTGAGTGACCCTTCAAAAGCGTAAATGCCTAGTGGAAAGGCTAGTAAAACGCATAGAACAGGGAAAATGATCACTGTTTTAAGAATTTTTGTTAAGGGAGTGACAGTGGTGTCCTTGCAAGAATGGAGTTAGGCTCAAGTTCATATATCTCAGATGGCATATTTTTTTAATTTCAAATAAAAGTTGAAAAAAAAGGATATTATCTTATCAAAAGATATTTCAATTAAGAAGAGTACTGAATATATATATTTATGAAGAATTTAAATACATATTTAAACATTTGTAAAACAATAAAAATAAGCAATTAAATTTGAAAATTAAAATATCAATCAAATTAATTTTTTACAAAGCAATTAAAATAAATTTGTAAATATGAAATAAGTATTATGCGTAAAGAATTAAAATAAGTATTTAAAGATTCATTAAAAATATAAAACTAAATTAAGTGTTAGAAAAATAATTAAAAGAAGCAATTAAAATATCAAAATAAGTTTTAGTAAAATAATTAAAAGAAATAATTAAATATTAAATAAGTAATTTATATAAAGAATTTAAATACATATTTAAACATTTGTAAAATAATAAAAATAAGCAATTAAATTTGAAAATTAAAATATCAATCAAATTAATTTTTTGTAAAGCAATTAAAATAAATTTGTAAATATGAAATAAGCATTATGTGTAAAGAATTAAAATAAGTATTTAAACATTCATTGAAAATAAAAAACTAAATTAAGTGTTAGAAAAATAATTAAAACAAGCAATTAAAATATCAAAATAATATTAAGTTTTAGAAAAATAATTAAAAGAAATAATTAATTAAATGTTAAATAAGTAATATGCATAAAGAATTTAAATAAATATATAAACATTTGTAAAATAATAAAAATAAACAATTAAATTAGGAAATGAAAATGTCAATCAAATTAATTTTTTGTAAAGCAATTAAAATAAATTTGTGAATATGAAATAAGCAATATGCGTAAAGAATTAAAATAAGTGTTTAAATATTAATAAAAAATAAATAATTAAATGAAGTGTTAGGAAAATAATTAAAATAAGCAATTGAAATATTAAAAGAAATGATCAAAATAAGTGTTAGTGAAATAATTAAATATTAAATAAGTAATATCAATCAAATTAGCAAATTAAGTATATGAAAAATAGTAATTTACGTTCATTTTCTTTATTCCGTTATCGGTTGGTTATTGCATATAGTAGTAGCGTGTTAATATATTTTTGTAATATTTTTGTTTATCAATTACCTATGAACAAACATTTTTGTTTATCGAACATCATTTGCACAGAGTTCTAATATTTGAAATTTTGCAGAATGGAATATCATGTGGACGACGCCGTTAGACAGATCACTGATAAAGTTATGTCGAATTGTAACTTTACCAGCTTCGCTTTGGTATTAGATTTGCTGGATGACGAGCACGCGGACATATTACGTCGATCATGCTTATGGCCATTGTACTCGTTGAGTGATATACAATGGTCTGGGTAGCTGCTCGATGCCCTGCTATGTCGGTTGCTGAAGCCAGTTGACGGAGACGTCCTCCATTTTGATCTTGGGGGCAAGATAGCGACGTTCTCCATATTTGAGTTTGCCGTCTCACTGGACTGCGATGTACAGACGAAGAAGAGTCGAGGGCCTGTGTTTCGAGGAACAGGAGGCTGTTGATTAAATATTTTCGTGGACAGACGACGATTACTCTAGCGCAGTTGGAAGATGCATTAAGGAGATGTGATCAGATGTCTGATAGGCTGAAGCTGGGCTTGGTGTTCATCATCGAGAGTGTACTCTGGTATCATCACAAGAAGATATCGATTGACATTTTTCATTTAGAGGTTGATGATATTGATGTCTTCAACAACTACTCATGGGGCCATAGATGTTTTTAGATACATTACGCGTGTTTAGGAGGGGGATAAGTCCGAGCGCAAGTATGATGCATATAGACTACCGTTGGCGCTGCAGGTATATGTTTAAGTAAATGAATTACCTACACTTTTTTTATTGAATTCTATACATAATAATTGTAATTCCTGCAGATATAGGTGTACGAGACTGTCCTCATCTTGGCTAGTCAGTATGTGAGGAGAGGAGAGACACGCTGTTCTCGGATGTATCACTGGCGAGCACAAGACAAGCCACTTGCTAGACAGTTATCGGCTCTCCTCGACGATCTTGAGGTACGTATTATACAATTGCTATTTATGTTATACGTCCTTTTACAATCTCAATACATAGTCATTAACTGTGAGATGTCAAAATGTCAGCTTGAAATTCTCACTGAATTGGCACCGTCGATCGAGGAGGAGAGTCAGTTTTATATTCGCGAATTGTCTATTCGGACTGCGCATGACGATCAGATGCCTGAGTCCAAGGTGGATCGAGATAGGGTATGTTACTGTGCAGGATTTGTTGAATATCGCTTTGATCTTGTAATTAAGTGCTTCACTTGTAATATTTATTTTTTCAGGAGGGTCGTTCAGTACTACCTCCGTCGAGGATGTCACCTCCACCGAGAAGATCACGTCCGACGAGGATGTCACCTCCGTCGAGAATATCACGTCCGGCTAAGGTGTGTGGTAGAAATCCTCTATGCATAGCCACTACCATTGCATGTGTACACGGAAAACTTTCCAACTGAAACCGTCTACATGTGCACGTGTTATCATTCAAGTTCACGATATATTCGAAATTACGTGCACATCTCACGGAGAAGCGAAACTAATCCAGTGGTTCTACATATACCTTTTTCGCCACATCTAGAGTTTTGAAAAGCTTATCTTCTTGAGCTGGGGTTAGCACACTTGCACAACTCTGTGATTCCTCACGTCGATCATGAAACCCATTTTGTAGCTTGTCACGAATGTTCTCAATCATTGCGATAATTGGTAACTCTCGATCTTTCTTGAATAAAACGTTAAGCGACTTTGCATTGTTCGACGTCATTATGTTGTATCGACGTCCTGAAAAATGTGATCGTGCCCAATGTTCAATCCCCATCTCTGTTATATACTCTCATGCAGCATGCGATTTACTGTCTATTTCGACCATGAACTTTTCAAACTCTTCAAAAATGTAAGCCTTTATAGCTCTCCTAAACAACGCAACGATGTCATTGCCTCGATACCTGGTCTTCAAGTTTCCCTGTATATGGTACATATAATAACCATGATGTGCCTCGAGGAAGATTTTGGCGATACCATTTATTATTGACTGCCCTCGATTGGTTACGAATGCAAGGTTTTCGACATCCCCAATTACTTCCCTCAACTTCGTGAAAAACCAACTCATTGCTACATCATTTTCTCCGTCGACTATGCCGAACGCAAGAGGGTAAATTTGGATGTTCGCATCTTGACATGGTGCAATAATCAACTTGCCCCCGTATCTCGCCTTAAGGGTTGTACCGTCGACTAAGATTAGAGGTCGCACTGCATTTCGAAATCCTCGAACACATTGTCCAAGGGCCATAAAGAAATTTCTGAAGCGATTTTCGTCATCATTCTCAATAAAAAATGCCGACCCTATATTAATTCTTTCCATATTATAGCAATACCTGGCCAATGTAAATAAAAATAATCATAATTTAGATGATTTATTAAATATTAAATGAACAGAAAAATAAACAATTCAATTAAATAATTAATTACATATAAATAAACAATTGAAATAAAATAATTAAAAATTAAAATAACAAAGAAATAAGCACTTAAACAATGAAATACCTGACTAATTTAGCATATAAACTATGAAATACCTGACTAATTTACATAACTCTCCTCGGTCGAATCCATCAAATATTCCAATGCACATTCTTTAGCCTTCCAAACCTTCTGATAGCTCATGACCACCCCGTACTCTCGTCGAACGTCATTAATGATGTTCGAAAGTCTATAAATCGTTCGTGATTCCTGGAACTTGTGCATTATTTCTCGACCAATGAACCATGATCGGGCCTGCCTATGAACATTTCGATGAATACCCGCTTCGTAAGTATGTTCCCGTACATACTTACGGATTACAAAGAATTCATTCGTATCCATCTTAGTCGCTCGTAAAAGTCAATGGCAACTGTCGTCAACGCAGATAATTGTGTACGTCGACTTGTTTGATTTCTTCACTTTAAACTCGAAGTTATGTTTTAAAGCAATCTGGTGCACAGCTTCTTGCAATTCTTTCTTTGATTCGAGTAGTTGCTCGACATATACATCTTCATCATCGGGAACTACACGCGAACAATTAGAGGACCGTGTACTCGATCCGGCCTGTGAGCTTCCACTAGACTCATGTCTCCTACGGGGTAAAGCAATCAAATCTTCGTTTGTAAATGCGTTTTCATTCTCGTTATCTTCAATTATCGATGGAATTCTGTGTGTAACATTGTGATTATGGTGAGTAGCAATGGTCTCGGGAATAACCACATCATATTCACGAACAATCTTAATTGTATTCCAAACATCATTTACATTACGATTCTCTTCATTTGAAACTTCGTGTTCACCATTGTTGACATTCTTCCCCAATAAAGTTACGCAAATAGGAGTTGACTTTCGGCCTTGATTCAATTTAATTAGATATTTCATTTCCACTTCAGAAGTAACTTTCATAGGTGGAATTGGAATGGTTAAATGGTTATGAAACAAAAATCCCAATTCCATATCGTACTGAGAGGGATCGACGTTAAGCATGTTTTGTATATCATGGTACATTTCTGTAAACAATGTGCTTATTGTTATAAAAATTGTTTTAACCCCGTCTTCTTCACTTGTCTATTTTCATTCCACTAAGCATTTTCATTCATTTGAAATTCACCGAAGTAACAAATTAGAACACATGCTGATGCCATATCTGCCACAAATTAAAAATAAGAATTAATATATAATTTTTTAAATTGTTCATTTCATATTTAATTTAATTTTATACTTTAAATAATTCATTGATTATTTTAATTATTTCAAAAATATTTATTTCAATCAGTATTAAATATTCATTAATATTTATTTTAATAAACATATATTAAATATGAACAAATAAATTATAAAATCTAAAAGGAAAAAAAAATAACCAACAACCGGCCCGAATAACTAGGCAGGCTGGAAACATCCGGCCCAGATTTTCAAGCTGGTTGTTTTCATCCTGGAACTTATGTAGAGTTTTTTTTTCCATTTTTTAACGAAATAATGTTTAAATATTTATTTTACAAACACCTATAAATTTTTCCTGTAAAATATTTGCATACAGAGATGAATTTTTTTTTATTTTTGCTATAAAAGATTATACATCTGTGTTTAAATATTGTAATAATTCATCTGCCTTTGTCAAAATAAGATTTAAAGATTCAAACAGTAAATTTAACTAAAACAAAATTAAAAATACGTATTTACACTTACCAATTTCTAGTGCCGACTGTGAGTATTATTTTTTTGTTGAACTTTGATAATTTTGTGAGATTTCAATATTCTAGCAGATGGAAGAAAAAATTTCTTTTTCACTGTATTGAAGAAACTGATAAGCAAAATTGATTTTGAAATTTACGTGTGGAAGTGATTGAATTTATTTAAACTTTAAGGGTATTATTGTCTTTTAAAGAATTAACATATTTTTGTAATTGTGGAACATAAATAAGGGCACAATTGTCTTTTTCAATACAAGAGGCCAATGTGGTGAATGCAAAAAAAAAATTTGTCGAAGTGCAAAACTTATTGTTTGACTAAGTCAATTTGAAAAGTACCCCCACTTTTTCATAAGGGCATTTGACCAAATTTCTTGTTAAAAAAAAAGGAAAAAAAAAAATTTACTTTTTGAATGAAAAAGTAGAGATGTTAATTTTAAAGTACAGTGTGTGTTTGAAGTACTTTTATCTTTTTACACATTTGAGTGCCCTTGGGCCCAAAATTTAATAGCCAAAACAAAAGATATTTACAAAACGGTCCTACAACTTTAACTAACTCATGAGACATCCTCAAGTTTTTAGTTTAAAGCTAGTATGCGATTAAATTTCCACCCTCTCCACCCCAGCAACAAATGTTAGTTAGGTTAAAAATACAATTTTAAGTGTTACTAAAAGAAGGAAAAAGATGGCCCGGGGGGGGGGGGGGGGGGGGGGGGGG
>NC_036238.1:15925749-15974913 GCF_002742605.1 Olea europaea var. sylvestris
AAAAAGTTTGTTAATTATATTATAACCTTATGAAAAGAATTGAATTAAAATTTTGGTTTAAAAACCATGTGGTAAAATTGAGAAAATGAAGTGGCTACCTTTCATTAATTACCTTGCCATTCTAGACATTAAGATGACACATGGTATGGTAGGGTTAGGATAAGGTGGCTACCCTACACTTATCATTTTGCCACCTTAAATACTACAAAACCAAATGGCATGATAAGGTAAAGTGTGGCAAAATAATGATTATGGAAAAATAAATTAATTGCTAAATTTTTTCTAAATTACTACTATAAATAGGGGATAGGGTGAGAAAGGGAAATGCATACAACAAAACAAAAGTCAAGTAACTTTACAATGGTAGCACTTTAATTGTCTTGCAACATTGAAGGTTGGTAGTCTATACCTGCTTTTATTCCAAACATATTTATTTCAATTATGTTTATTGGATTACTTCTTGCTTTTCAAATCCATTATAGATCCAAGATTCTACCCATTGATATTGACATTGGATATTGGCATTGCATTGGCTAGTGATTGATATTCTTGTTTTTACACCAAATTGGTGTAATTGACTATTGAGTCCATGTATTGTTATTTTCATATTGCGCACACGGGTAAGAATCAACATCTATAATTGGGGCCCATTGTTTTCCTTACTTATTCAAATTAAAGAAAGATTATGATATAGATTACTCGCTGAATAAATATATTCACGTTATTATTATTATTATTATTTTTTGTAGATGATCACGGTCGAATACATTGACTTTACCTCCGGAGAATGAACGATTTAATAAGATGTCAAATATTGCATGTTTGTCAAAGAAATCCACACGTGGATGACATATCTAGATTTTTCGGACTTTAACCACTTTGTAGAAGTCCGCTACCATATCGACTACTTTGAAGCCACCACTATGATATACTTTTTTTCGGATAGTTTTCCTGGATAAATAATGTGTTCGGGTGGCCTTTGATGTATAAATTTTGGTACAAATCGGTTAGTTATCGTAGTAAGATATGATGCTTAGGGCGACTTTTGCATAGTGCCACTTTTGGTGGGAGAACTTTTGTAATACAACTTTTGTATATCTACTAGTCTCTATTATACTTTTTGTAATGTAACCAAGTATATAAGAAAATTTTTAATTATCTTATTTATGCTTGCCTACTCCATACTCTACAAATTGCCAAAAGTTTTCTCTCTTCACGAAGTTTACGAAATTTTGAAATCTTTTTACATAGAATTAAATGAGTAAATTGGGATCGTGACAACCCGGACCTGGCCCACTTCGACCAAGATCGGACTCACCTTGATCAGTCGGAGATCGCCATTTTCTAGGAAGGTTAGACATGTTTTCTATAAATAATTACTTTGAATATATGAAAGTTTGAATGTTTAGGATTTAAATATGAGTTAAATTCAATTTTTTATGGTTAAAATGGAAGAAAAGATCGAATTTGAGGTTGAAATGTTGAAAAAAGTGAAAAAATGAGACGGAGCTCACTGTAAATGGAGTTTTCTGGCGAGCTCCAGCCCGTAACGGACCGTTACGGACAAGAGGGGTCCGTAACGGACCATCAGATGGTCCATGCATGTTCCGGATTCGACAATGGGTTCGAATTTTTTATTTTTTTATTTTCTGAATTTATTTTAATTTTTATGTTAAAAAATGTAATTAAATATGAAATAAATAATATATATATTAAAATAATTAAAGAAATATTTAAAGATAAATTAAATAAAATTTTAAATTTTTTTCTTTTTTACTTAAATATATGTCTAGTAATTTAATATACGTTTCAAATAAATAATCGAAATAGAGTAATTAAATATGAAATAAACAATATACATTTTAAGACAATTAAAACAATTAATTATAGAAACAATTAATATAATTAATTGAAAAAAGACTTAAATGAAAAATTGAATAAATATTATTATTTTTATTCAAATAAATAATCGAAATGGAGTAATTAAATATGAAATAAATAATATACATAATTAACGAAATATTTAAAGAATAAATTAAATTGAATAATAATTTTTTTACTTAACCAATTAAGATAATTAATTAAAGAAATAGTTTAATGAAAAATTGAATTAAATATTATTATTTTTATTCAAATAAATAATCGAAATGGAGTAATTAAATATGAAATAAATAATATAAATAATTAACGAAATATTTAAAGAATAAATTAAATTGAATAATAATTTTTTTACTTAACCAATTAAGATAATTAATTAAAGAAATAGTAAAATGAAAAATCAAATTAAATATTATTATTATTATTATTATTCAAATAAATAATCGAAATAGAATAATTAAATATGAAATAAATAATATATATATTTAGAAAATTAACGAAATATAATTTTTTTAAAATATTGAATAATCAAATATGTGGTAATTTTTTTTGTTTAACTGTTTTAATATGTGATTAGATGAATCTATTTATTACTTTATTGATATGAAATCTGATTGGTTAAATTTGAAAATACGATATTTTATTTATAATCTCTTGTATATGGTTTTAACATATATTATTTTTGTAGGATGGAATATCATATGGACAACGATTTGAGAGCTCATTCGGGAAAAGTTACAACGTATTGTAACTTTTTCAGCTATGCGACAGTGATTGAGAGGCTGGACGAGGAGCACATCACATACTCCATCGATCGTTTTTATGGTCCTTCTATCCGTTGAAGGACATGCAGTTCTCTAGACAGATTATTGATTCCTTATTAATCCGGCTGCTTAAACTAGTCAATTATTAATCTGGCTGCTTAAACTAGTCAATGGCGATCAACTTTATTTTGCTATGGGGGACGGGAAGGTATCGAGATTCTTGATCCTTGAATTTGCCTTCATTACAGGCTTGAGATGTACTAAAGAAGAAGAAGCGAGAGCTCGTATTGTACCAAATAAAAGGTTATCAGATTTATATTTTGGAGGTAAAGGGCCGGTTACACCACCACAGTTAATATTAATTGTCTTCTATATGAAGGAGCGTCATCCAGTAGAACGACGAGCACTTCCACTTAGGAGATCTCCTTCGCCTCCACCGATGAGATCACCTCTATCGCCATTATCACATTCTCCGAAGAGATCTCCGTCGCCCGCACCCATCCACCTCCCACGTGGATCGCCTGCACCTAGTCAGACCTGTCATTCAGATGATTTCTTTGCATGCACGACTGGTATTATTAGTGAGGAGTTGGGAACGATGCGACGTGATTTTACGACAGAGGTAGTAGCACTACGAGAGGAGAAAGGGGTGCTGTGACGGGATTTTACGACAGAGGTAGTAGCACTAAGAGAGGAGATTGGAGTGCTGCGACGAGATATAGGAGACCTTCATACTGAGGTTGCAGTACTTCGAGGCGATGTAGCAGGCTTTCGAGGTTCTAACAGTAGATATGACAGAGGGAGTGTCAGGGAGACTGGTGTTCCTTGAGACTGGTGGGCAACGACCCCAGGAATCAATGAGTTTTTTGATTCGGTGCTGGAGGTCGGGAGGGAGGAGGTGGAGGTCGGGCCGGAGGTGTCGGAGGAAGCCGGGATGGCCAGGGTGGGGGTGCCGGAGGAGCTCGAGATAGAGGGGGTGGAGGGAGGGACATGGGTGCCGGAGGGGGTGACCGAAGAGGTAGCGGAGGGGACACCAGAGGTGGTAGTAGAGGGGGATGAGGGGGTTGCGGAGGACGAGAGGACGCTAGAGATGACGGATGACGATGTAATATTCGTGTCGGAGGGGGCGACGGAGGTGCCGAAGGGTAAGAAGCGTGCTAATGATGCGCCAGAGCTGATGGTCGCAATGTTGATACAATAAATCCGTCTTGGATTGATGTGTAGATGCATAAATTAGCTTGCTACTTGTATGAATATAACTGTGATCCTTAGTGCATTTTATATTATTTTATTAAAATGTAAATGTTTTTTACTTCAGTATGATTCGTGTTGTAATGTAATAATTTTTTTAAATATTTAATTAGAGAAATACTTAAATGAAAACTCGAAGTAAGTGCTATTATTCTTATTCAAATAAATAATCGAAAAAAGTAATTAAATATGAAATAATTAATATACGTACTAAGATAGTTAATGAAATATTATTATTTTAATTTACATTGTTGTTGTGTTTGTAATCTCTTCATATTGTTAGTTAATATATATCGTTGTCTCACTTGTATTAAAAGAAAAAAATAAAATATTATTATTTTAATTTACATAAGTAATCGAAATAAAGCAATCAAATATTAAATAAACAATATACACATTAAGCTAATTAACGAAATATAATTTTTAAATGAATATAAATAATGAAATATATGTGTCAAATGAAGATAATTAATGAAAGAAATGGTTAAATGAAAACTTGAAGTAAGTGCTATTATTTTTATTCAAATAAATAATCGAAATAAGTAATTAAATATGAAATAATTAATTTTTTACTTAACCAATTAATATAATTGATTAAAGAAATACTTAACCAATTATACATAACCAATTAAAAGTTTAACTGCTGTAATATATCAATTATTAAATCGCAATATTTAAATTAATCCTATTTTTTTATTCAAATATGCTGTTAAAAAGAGTAATTAAACAATGTGATAAAGATTACATCCGATTTAAATTGAGAAAATAAAAAACATATTACAAATAGAGAATACATATGATTTATATAGATACTACACATCCGTCGAGTCATTGTTTAGTGGGATCTGATTTGTACAAAATCGACGTATATTTCATGTAGCGTCGCACCTCCCGCACTTACGCGGTTGTGGAAACTCTCCTGTAAATGGTATTCTAGACATCCATTTACGACCAGGAGTACGCGGTGGAACTTCAGGTGGCAACAAATTATTAAGTGCTACAATATAATCAGGAACTTCCCACTCGACTTCATTTGGTAGAGGAAATATAGTTTCGGCATACGCTGCTCTCCAAAAATCAGCCATGTAATAATGACTGTGTAAGCTGTGTGGTGGAAATCCTCTATACATTGCTACTGCGACAGCATACGTATATGGAAAACTCTCCAACCGAAATTGTTTACACTTGCAGGTATTGTCATTCAAGTCTACAATGTATCCAACATTACGCTCGCATCTCACGAAGAAGCGAAATTGATCTAGTGGTTCCACAAATAGAGCTTTTGCCACTTCCAGAGTTTTGAATAGTCGATCTTCCTGCTCCGGAGCTAGCACACTCGTGCAATTCTGGGATTCCTCACGTCGGTCATAAAACCACTGTTGCAATTTGCTACGAATATGTTCAATTATTGTGAGAATTGGTAACTCTCGATCCTTCTTGAATAATGCATTGAGCGACTATGCATTATTCGACGTCATCATGTTGTATCGACGTCATGAAAAATGTGATCGTGCCCAATGTTCGACCCCCATATCTGATAGATATTTCCATGCACTTTCTTATTTGTGTTCTATTTCGCCCATGAACTTCGTAAACTCTTCAAAGCTGTAAGCTTCTGCAGCTCTCCTAAACAATGCAACAATGTCACTACCCCGGTATCTAGTCTTCAGGTTGCCCTGAATGTGGTACATGCAATAACCATGATGTGCTTTCGGAAAAACTTCGGCTATTCCATTTATTATTGACTACCCCGGGTCAGTCACAAATGCAAGGTTCTTGATATCCCCAATTACTTCTCTCAGCTTCGTGAAGAACCAACGCATTGCTAGATCAGTCTCTCCATCGACAATGTCAAATGTAAGGGGGTAAATTTGGATATTGACATCTTCATCTGTAGCAATAATCAACTTCCCTTCATATCTAGCTTTTAGGGCTGTACCATCAATTAGAATTAGAGGTCGCATCGCATTTGAAAACCTCTAATGCATTGTCCAAGAGCCATAAAAAAATACTTGAAGCGATTCTGACCATCGATTTCAATAAAAAACGCCGAGTCAAAATTAGTTCTCACCATGTTGTGGTACCAATGGGCGACGCTTGGTTACAATTTCGAATCCGTTATTATATGTTTCCTCTCGTTTTTGTTGTTTTTGATGTTGAAACAGTTTTTCTTTATTCATGGGCAATGAGCCTGGCCAACTTGACATAACTCTCCTCTGTCAACCCATTAAATCGTCCAATGCACATTCTTTAGCTTTCCAGGTGTTCTGGTAACTCATAACCACCCCATACTCTTGACGAATGTCGTTGATGATATCTGTAAGTCTGTAAATCGTTTGTGGGTCCTGAAACTTGTTCATTATATGTTGACCAATAAATCATGATCGAGCTTGCCTGTGATTCTTTTGACGAATACCCACTTCACAAGTATGTTCCCGCGCATACTCACGAACTACAAATAACTCATTTGTGTTCATCTTTGTCACTCTCAAACGTCAACTGCAATTGTTATCCACACAAATAATTGTGTATGTTGACTTGTTTGATTTTTTTTTACCATAAACTCAAAATTATGTTTCTTTGCAATTCAGTGCACAACTTCTTGCAAATCTCTTTTCGTTTCAAACAATTGATCGACATATAAATCTTCATCAGCAGGAACTACATGCGAACAATTAGAAGACCATGTACTCGGCCTCCCACTAGACTCATGTCTCTGTCTGGATAAAGCAATCAAATCCTGATTTGTAAATAGCCTTTCATCCTCGTTGTCTTGAACTTTCTCGTAAATCCTTTGTGTAATGGTGACATCATGACGAGTAGCAACTGTCCCGGGAATAACCACATCATCCTCACGAGCAATCTCAATAGTATCCCACAAATCATTCTCGTTACGATCCTCTCCATCAAAAACTTTGTGTTCACCCTCGGGGACATTTTTCTTCAACAAAATTACGCAAATAGTTGTCTTTCGACCTTGGTTCAATCGAATTAGATGCTTTATTTGCACTTTAGAAGTAACTTTCAAAGGTGGAATCGAAATTGTTGAATGCTTTTGAAATAAAAATCTCAATTCCATATCGTCCTGAGAGGAATCGACGTTAAGCATCTTTTTTATTTCATTGTACATTTTCGTAAACGATGTATTTTTTGTTATCGAAATAGCAGCAACCCCTTCTCCTTCACTCGTCCATTTCCATTCCCATTGACCATTTTCTTTCCTTTGAAATTCACCGAAGTAACGATTGGGACACATGTTTTTGCCATATCTGCATTACGAATTAAAAATTATCAGAACAAATTAGATTAAACGCCAGAACCGAAGGGAGGAAGGTTCGTTACGGACGGTCCAGTCTTCGTCCGTTACAGACTGATTGGAGTTCCGGCGTCAGATTGGTGCCGGCCTGAACTTCGGTTTTAATATTATTTTCTCTACCATTTAAAAAAGTATACGACTTCAATAAAAATAAAATTAAATACTAGGAAAAGATACTTATTGAATTAAAGTGCTGAAATTTTATGAAATATTTTTGTTGAGGTTGTTAACTAATAAGTTTATGAAATTTTGAGGTTGAAGTGGATGAAAAATGAAAGAGTGTTAGAGTAAACTGATGGAAAGAGTGACTTCGTTTTCAAATCTCAATTGAGAGGTGTTTGGATTTTAATTTGTAATTTAAGGACATTTTTGTCTTTTTAACAGATTTCTATTTTTGTAATTGTATAACTCATTTAAGGGTATTTTTGTCTTTTATACAAGAATAGGCCTTTGTGGTGAATGTCAATTTTTTTTTGGTTAAAGTAGAAAATTGGTTGTTTGACATGGCCAAACTTAAAAGTACCCTGGAAATAGTGGAAGAAGGTAGAGGAAATAGTGGTAAGAATAAAGCTTTTTGTATATTTCATGGATGACAATTTGGATGACATTGTGTGCAAATTCAAAAATACTTTGACGGGAAAGTGTTGAATTCAAAAATTGTCCAATCATGTGCCGACACGTGGCACAATATCAACAATGATGTCAAACAAAATGTACAATTAGTATGATTGTAGTGGTAAATGGCTAGTGAGGAAATGGGGGAGGATGGCTTCTTGACCATGGAGATTTTCCAAAATGGCCGTTGACCCAAAAAAAAAAAAAAAATAAAAATCCATTTTTGTCCTCACAATGAAAAAGGAGGGGAAGTTCATGTGTGAAAATCGTCGCTTGTAATTAAGGAAAATCGACGACCCAAACTGGAACTCTCCATTTCTGTGAAGAAGGTAAGCTTTGAAATTATTGTCTATCATTAATCTTTGATTTCTTGCCATTAATAATTGATTTCTTGAATTTGTTGAAGGTTTATTTGTTGAAAATTAAGTTAAAAAATGGTTGTGAAATTTAATTAATTAATGAAATTTATTGTTTATACTAGTTTATGTGGGAAACGACGATCTTCGCCATTGGAGCCGCCTGCAACGAAACAAGCGGCTGGAGGAGAGAGACGGCCCAGACGTCTGGGTCGCCTGGATTTCTGGCCCATTTTGTTTTTGTGTAATCCATTTTTTCAAAATTTCGTAAACAATTGAAATAATTAAATAAATAATGAACATTTAAATAATAAATAAATAATTTAAATGACAAATAAATATAAAAAATGAAAATAAGTAATTTAAATTTAAATAAACAATTGAAATAAGTATCTACATTTAAAATAAATAACGAAATATTCAATTTAGAATTAAAATAAATATTTTAAATATAAATAATAAAAAATAGTAATCAAATATTAAATAAAAAATTTCAATCAAACGATAATCATAATTTAAATAAATATTTAAACGATAAATAATCGAAATAAGTAAATAAAATTTAGATAAACAATTGAAATAAATATCTAACATTTAAAAGAAATAATTAAATATTCAATTAAGAATTAAAATAAATATTAAATAGACAACTAAACAAATAAAATAAATAATTACATATTTACGGTTAAATATTTAATAAATAATTTAAATAACTAATAAATATAAATAACTAAAACTGATAATTTAAATAAATAATTTAAAATTAAATAAACAATTGCAACAAATAATACAAATTAAGAATTCAATAAACAATTAAAATAAATGTTAAATAAACAAGTAAATAATTTAAATAAACAATTAAAATAAATAATCAACATTTAAATAATAAATAAACAATTTAAATAACCAAGGAATATAAATATTCAAAATAATTGATTTAAATAATTAAATATAAACAATCAAAATTAGTATTAAATATTAAATAAACAATTTCAATCAAACAATAATCATATTTTAAATAATTAATTTAATAATAAATAAATAATCAAAATAAGTAATTAAAACTTAGATAAACAATTGAAATAAATATCCAACATTCAAAAGAAATAATTAAATATCCAATTAAGAATTAAAATAAATATTAAATAAACAACTAAACAAATAAAATAAATAATTACATATTTATGTTTAAATGTTCAAATTTTTTTTAAATAACTAATAAATATAAATAATTAAAAAAATAATTTAAATAAATAATTGAAACAAATTAAATGAATAATTGCAATAAATAATAAAAATTAAGAATTCAATTCAGAATTAAAATAAATGTTAAATAAACAAGTAAAGAATTAAATTAAATAATTTAAATGAAAAAAATAAATAATGAACATTTAAATAATAAATAAAAAATTTAAGTAATTTTTAAGTATGCTCATTTTCTTTATTCTATTATCTGTTCTTTCTTACGTATATTATTTACAGTTCGGTTAGTTTAATTTTGTAATATTATACTTTATCAATTTTCAATTAACAATGTTTTAAAATTTGAATTTTTGCAAGATGAATTACCATTTGGACGTCGCCATGACACAGATTCCTGGGCTTACGTCGAACTGTAACTTTGCCGACTTCACATCTATATTGGATTCGTTGGACGAGGAGCACGCGAAGATTTTATCCTGCTTATGGCCTCTGTATTCACTACGCTTTGTACAGTTTTCTGCACAGTTACTTGATTCATTACTAGGTCGACTGCTTAAGCTAGTTAACGAAGATGCCCTTCAATTTGATTTTGGGGCAAAGTTGCTACATTTTCCATATTCGTGTTTACCCTCATCAACGGATTGAGATGTATGGGCGAAGAAGCAGTGATGACCAGTATTCTAACAAACAAGAGGCTGCTGAATGATTATTTTAATAGGCACATGATAGTGACACTGGTGCTGTTAAGATCTGCATTCAGGGAATACGACCAGATATTCGACATGTTGAAGTTGGGGATGATGTTTATACTCGAGAGCGTACTGAGGTGTTATCACAGAAAAATGTCGATTGACGTTTTTCATTTAAAAGTTGTTGATAACATCGATACGTTAACAGCTATCCATGAGGGCAGAGATATTTTGCCACTACTTTATGTGTCATTGGAGGGGGCATTTGATGCCTAGGGGGATAGGCTCGAACGTAAGTACGATGCATATGGCGTACCGTTAGCTTTGCAGGTAAAAGATTAATGTAATGGGTTATCTATTTTTTTTATTAAATTATACATATAATAATTGTAATTGTTGCAGATATGAGCCTATGAGATTGTCCCCATCTTAGCTAGTCGGTATGTGAGGAAAGGGGATACATCCTACCCTTGGATGCATTACTGGCGAGCACAAGACAAGCCTTTTGCAAAACAATTATCAGCACTCCTTGATGATCTCCAGTGTCAAGGACTGTAGCTTTACTTAGCCCCTTGACACTATCGCAGTCACAATTTGCCGAACTTAGGCTCACATTGTAAATATTAGTTAAAGTTTGAGTTGTAATTTTCTTTTCATTGTAATATTTATTTCAGTTGTAAAATACCTTTGATATTAGTAAGTGTTTATTATGGTTACTCGTCTTTTAAATGTCTACTCTTGTCACTTAGGTTTTTCTTTCGAATTCTGTTATAGGGGGTATTAGTCATTCAAAAATCTTTCAAACTCACTGGTATCCGCCCCTTGTACCAGCAATTGTAATTTTTTTGCTTTCGTCAATTATAATGTTCAATTTTCATCAATCAATGTTCAATTTACTTTTAATGTATTCAAATTCTCTATTGTAAGCTTTCTACAAAATTGTAATCAAATTTTCTTTTGCTCTGACGCAATCGAGAAAAGGCGGAAGGTAGTTTAGCGGAGCAGGCTACTGTCGTACGGTGTCCTTTTCTGTGCCAAGAAGAAAGGCACCCCGTGAAAGTTGGTATTAGAGTTGCGGCTCACGATCCTCGATAAGAAAGCTATGGATCCAATTACATCCCACACCACTGAGGTGGGAGAATCTCAAAAGAAGAGTACTACTAAACAGCTTGTGGATGAGCTTGATGAGACAACTACTAGGTTGTGCTATGCCGTAGACAGTCTCGAGGAAAAAGTCGAGATGGCAGAATTCGAGATTCGTGAATTACACATCCAACTAGATGAACGCCAAAGGGCTTACGCAGCAATGACTGAAGCTGCTGCAATCACTTCTGATCTGTAGGATGAAATGGAAGCGTTGAAAGCTCAATTACGAGTACTTCAACATGTGGTGGGCAATGGGCAAGTTTCAGTACCTGAGTATGCTCCTAGACTCAGAATTCCTGAACCGTGTATGTACGAAGGGGCACGTGATGCAAAAGAAGTCGAAAACTTCTTGTTTGACATGAAACAGTACTTTCTCGTAGCTTCGATCGACGATGAAGCTAGAAAGGTAACCACAGCTACCATGTATCTGGGTGGAGATGCAAAACTATGGTGGCGAACCAAATATGCTGACATTCAGGCCAACAGGGTCTGAATAGATTTTTGGGATCTCCTCAAGAAAGCGATCATATCACAGTTTTTCCCGAAAAATGTCGAGTATCATGCTCGACGGGTACTTCGAGACCTGAAACATAGATGCTCTATCAGAGAGTATGTGAAAGCCTTTTCAGGGCATATGCTGAATATTCGAGATATGTCAAAAAAGGATAAGCTCTTCACCTTTATAGAAGGGTTGAAATCGTGGACACGCACAGAACTTCAGAGACAAAATGTTACTGATTTGAGCATGGCCATGGGAGCCACCGAATGTTTGAGCGACTACCAAACGGAATCCAGAAAAGATCGAGCTTTGGGGAGTAATCAAGCAATTGGAGGTGATAATAGATCTTATAGACCCAACTTGATCCCAAATGGGAGAGAGCGTTATTTTTAGAATAAGGGAGGAGCCTATCAAAGCACCCATGGCTTTCAGGAAAATTATCATAATAGCCGTCGAGAAAATTATAACGGCAGCAACAATAACAACTGGAACAAAGGAAAAGCAACGGAGGGCCGAATTGATGCCACTCCCAAATTGATGTGCTTTTTATGCGAAGGGCCTCATCGGGTATTGGAGTATCCTCAAAAATGGAAGGTGGATGCATATTGTCAGCTAGCAAGTTGCGGGTCAAGTTCAAAGCAAGAAGCCCCACCGGTTTGTTGTCATGGTGAGACCGACTTCGAAGAGGATGAGGACAAAGTTGGGGCATTTCACATTGGTGCAACATATTGTCGCATTGGGTTACTGAAAAGGATTATGTCTCCTTGAAAGAGGCAAGAATGGAAGAAGCGAAGGCTCGAATTTGTAGGGCCAAAGGCTTAATGTACATTGATGTGAAGATCAACGGGAAGCTAGTTAGGGCTATGATTGATACTGGTGCTACCCACAACTACCTTGCATGTACCGAAGTAGAGCGACTCGGACTTGTTCTAGAAAAGGGTAGTAGAAAAGTCAAAGCAATCAACTCCGCTGCTCAACCAATAGCTGGAGTGGTGAAATCAGTGTTGATCAAAGTATGTCCCTTCGAGGTAAGGATAAATTTATGTGCAGTTCAGATGGATAATTTCAAGTTTATTCTAGGATTGGAATTTCTTTGGGATGCTAAGACAGCAGTGTTGTCGTATTCCGATTTGTTAATGATGATGGGTAATAAGCCGTGTTCATCCCTACACAAGTTGGGATGATGTGCGAGAAGAGTATCTCAGCCATGCAATTTAGTAAGGGTTTCAAGAGAAATAAACCTTCCTTTTTGTGTACTATTCAATTAGGGAAGATTGAAGAGGTGACTGATCCTATTCCAAAACCCGTTAAAAAGCTTATTTGGGAATTTGAAGACATCATGCTGGACGAATTACCAAAGAAATTATCACCAAGAAGGACGATTGATCATGAAATTGAATTTATTCTAGGTACCAAACCTCCCGCAAGAGCACCATACCGTATGTCTCAGTCTGAGCTTGAAGAGCTAAGGAAGCAATTGGAATAAATGTTGGAGATTGGAATCATTGTGCCTGCGAAGTCACCATACGGAGCTCTTGTGTTGTTTTAGAAAAAGGCCGATGGTTATCTTAGAATGCGCTGTGACTATTGAGCCTTGAACAAGATCACTGTAAAGAATAGCTATGCTATACCACTAGTTGCGGATTGCTTCGATTGATTGAGTCGGGTGAAATGTTACACAAAAATTGATCTTAGGTCCGGATACTGGCAAGTTCGGATCAAGGAGGGAGATGAAGCGAAGACTACGGCGGTAACCAGATATGGAACCTTTAAATTTAAAGTGATGTCTTTTGGTTTGACAAACGCTCCAGCAACGTTTTGTACTATGATGAATCAGGTACTTCATGGGTTCTTAGATAATTTTATCATGGTATACTTAGATGACATAGTAATCTACAGCGAGACATTGGAGGAGTATGTCCAACATGTGAGGCAAGTTTTTAATCGGCTACGGGAAAATGAACTCTATGCCAAACCGTCTAAATGCTCATTTGCTCGGTCATCTATCAGTTTCTTGGGTTACACCATTGAATAAGGTAAAATCCGCATGAATTCGAAGAAGATTATAGCCATCAAAGATTGGCAACCATAAAAAACCGTACATGATGTACGTTCATTTCTTGGGTTATGCAATTACTATCGAAGATTTGTGAAAGGCTACTCAGAAATTGCATTTTCACTTACCAAATTGACAAAGAAGGATAAGGCTCGTGATTGGGATTGGTCATCCCAATGTCAAACTACTTTTGAAAGGTTGAAGAAGTCCATGTGGACGAACCCGATTTTAGCCTCATTGGATATGACTAAACATTTGAAGTTTATACAGATGCTTTGAATTTTGCACTGGGTGGAGTCCTTATGCAAGAAGGGCATTCGGTAGCATATGAGAGCCAGAAGTTAAACCAAACAGAACGTCATTACTCGACGCATGAAAAGGAATTGTTGGCAGTAGTCCATTGTCTCAGAGGATGGCGTCACTATTTGCTTGGGTCTCCATTTATTATGAAGACAGATAACACTACGGTTAGTCACTTCATGTCCTAACAAAAACTATCGAGCAAGCAGGTTCGTTGGTAGGAATTTCTTTCAGAGTTTAATTTTATGCTAGAGTATCGTCCCGAATCTAGTAATCATGTTGCTAATGCTCTTAGTTGACTGACCGATTTGGCTGCCATTTGCTACGTGGCTTCTCTTTCAGGGAGCGTCGTCACCACGAACACAAGAGACCAAATTTGGGCACTTATGGAGAAGGACCTGGCTACTCAATATTTGGTCGACCTCATTAAGCAGGGTAAAACTCGACAGTTCTGGCTCGATAGAAAACTAGTGAAGACAAAGAGAGACCACCTATATGATACTAAGGGCGGAGATTTGAGGAAATCACAAATTATGGAATGCCACAACACGATTTGGGCAGGACATCCTAGAGAGGAACGCACTTGTGCACTATTGCAACGTGCATACTACTGGCCTCAAATGTGGGACGACATTGCAACCTTATTTGTTAGTAAGATAAGGCAGATTATCAGAAAAGGCGGGCTTTTGGAGCTCTTTTCTGTCCCAATCCGACCATTCGAAAGTGTATCGATAGACTACAATATTGGGTTGCCAAAAGTTGAGGATTTTGGCATTATCATCGTCATGGTAGACCGTCTATCAAAATATGCAACTTTCATTGCAGCGCCTAAGTATGTATCCGCTTAAGAGATAGCTCAACTCTTCTTCAAATATATTGTCAAATACTGGGGACTGCCTAAGGATATCGTCAGTGATCGAGATCCTCGTTTCACTGGCATATTTTGGACTGAGTTGTTCAAATTTTTTGGTTCAACTTTGAGCATGAGTTTTAGTTTTTACCCACAATCTGATGGACAGACGGAGCGCTTCAATTCTATGCTAGAAGAATATTTTCGACATTTTATCTCTACTTCGAAGAAAAACTGGGTAAACTTTTGGATGCGGCTCAGATTTGCTTCAATGCCCAAAAGAGTTCTTCCATCAATACGAGTCATTTTGTGATTGTTACTGGCCAGCAACCTCCACTCTCTCATACAGTGGATATCGAACGAAGTACCAAGTCTCCTCAAGCGAAGAACTTTTCTCAAGAGTGAAAACGAAATATTGAAATTGCTCGGAGTTATATTGAGAAAGCTCAAAAACGGTATAAAAAGTATGCAGATCTAAAGCGTCGTTTCATTGAATTTAATGTTGGAGATCTGATAATGGTTAAACTTCCCGACATAAATGTTTACAAACCAACAAGAGGGAATAACTCAAGATTGGCGCCAAAATACATTGGACCATTACCCATCATGAAGAGGATTGGAAGAGTCGCATACAAAGTTGAACTCCCTTCATGGCGTAAAATTCACAAGGTCCTTCATGTTAGTGTGCTGAAGCCATACTTTGTAGATAAGGAGGATGCATCTAGAAATGAGTCAAAATGACCTGTGTTTGAACTGAAGAAAGTTGAAAAGAAAGTTCCTGAAGCTATTCTTGACCATCAAATCACTCGAGCTTCTAGAAAAGATCATCAAGAGTACTTGGTCAAATGGATTGGATGCAACAGCGAGGAGAATACTTGGGAAAGAGAAAATGATCTTGGAGCCTTCAAACCATTAATTGAAGCATATCATGCATTGATGACACCGAGGACGTCGCTAAAACAAATGGGGGAGAATGTCAAGGACCACAGCTTTACTTAGCCCCTTCACACTATCGCAGTTGCAGTTTACCAAACTTCGACCGCACATTATAAATATTAGTTCAAGTTTGAGTTGTAATTTTCTTTTCATTGTAATAGTTATTTCTGTTGTAAAATAGCTTTGATATTAGTAAACGTTTATTATGATTCCTCCTCTTTTAAACTTCTATTCCTGTCACTAAGGTTTTTCTTTCGAATGCTATTAGAGGGGGTATTAGTCATTCAAGAATCTTTCAAGCTCACTGGTGTCCGCCCCCTGTACCAGCAATTGGCTTTCGTCAATTGTAGTGTTCATTTTTCATCAATCAATGTTCAATTTACTTTCAATGTATTCCAATATTCCGTTGTAAGCTTTTTACAAAATTGTAATCAAATTTTCTTTCGTTTTGACACGATTGAGAAAAAGCGAAAGGTAGTCTAGCGGAGTAGACTACTGCCGCACGGTGTCCCTTTCTGTGCCAAGAAGAAAGGCACCCCGTGAAACCCAGGTACATATTATACATTTGCGATTTATGTTGTATGTCCTTTTTTAAATTTTGATACATGTTCATTAATTCAATGAAATGTCAACATATCACATTGAAGTCCTCACTGAGTTGACTGTTCATGATGCTTGAGAGAGGTTTGAGTCCATCATGGATCGAGATAGGGTATGTAGATGTGATATAATTTGTTGATTATTGTTATAATTTTTGAATTAATTTATTCATTTGTAATGCTCATTTTTTAGAAGCGTCGTCGATTATCACCTCTGTCGAGGGTATCACGTTCCCCGATGTCATCTCCCTCCGTCGATGTTGTCACGTTCCCTGAAGAGGTCATCATTCATGCTTGACATAAGGTTAGCTCAAGCAAAATCTGGGTCGGTGTCTGTGATCGTTTCCATGATGGCTAGACATCGAACATCACTGTGTAGAATAGACTGGCCACCGTGCGGGACATGACAATGACGAGACATTAAATATCGTAAGTGTTTGTAATTTTATTTTTTTAGTTTACAACCTAGGTTCTAGCTAGACGATAATGCGTTAATACGATTTTGTTTAATTGTAGAGGTGATTGCGGCATGTTCGTCATTAAGTACAAATAATTTTTGAGTGTAACTCATAACATTAATGCAATCAACCAAGCATGGATACAAAATTGGAGAAATAAATTAGCATGTGATTTATTTCAATTTAATGGTGATCCGTAAATATTGGAAACATGCATTTTTTTATGAAATAATTATACATATTGTAACATTTATTTAAGTATTGTACATTTCATTCATTCATTTGTAATTATGAAATAATTGTAAAATATATATTATTTATTTAATTTTTAATTATTTATTTTATAGTTTATTTAAATGTTTCATGAAGTATATATATGTAATCAATTAAAATAGTTAATAAAATATTAACATAAAAAATGAAGTCAAATATTAAATAAACACGTGGAGAACACAGTGTGTTTTAAAAAAAACTTGAAGTACTACATTTTTACATAATTAACATAAATAATATGCATAAATAACATGTATAACCAATGAAATTAGTTAATGAAAGAACAAATGTTATATTTTATTAAAGTAGGCATTCGAAATTAATGTTACATTGTCAATAATTATATATATGTTACATTGTCATGTAGAGGGATCTGACTTGTATAAAAATCTTCTCGGACGTCCTGTTGCATCGCACTTACGAGGACGGAAAAATTCTCCAATAAATGATATTCTAGACGTACGTATACATTCAGTAGTACGTGGTCCGACTTTTGGTGGTAACAAATTATTTAATGAGAGAATGTGGTCGGGAACTTTCCACTCGACTTCATTTGGTACAGAAAATATTGTTTCCACATACGTAACTCTCCAAGAATCAGTTATATAATAAGCAATGCATAAGGTGTGTAGTGAAAATCCTCTATGCATAGCCACTGCCACTACATGCGTACACGAAAAACTCTCAAACTGAAACTGTCTACACTTGCATGTGTTATCATTCAAGTTCATGATGTATTTGAAATTACATACACATCTCACAGAGAAGCGAAACTGATCCAGTGGTTCTACATATACCTTTCTCGCCACCTCTCCCGTCTTGAAGAGTTTATCTTTTTGAGCCGAGGTTAGCACACTTGTGAAACTCTATGATTTCTTAGGTCGATCATGAAATCACTGTTGTAGCTTTTCACGAATGTTCTCAATCATTGTGAGAATTGGTAACTCTCAATCTTTCTTGAATAAGACATTAAGCGACGCCGCATTGTTCGACGTCATCATGTTGTATCGACGTCTTAGAAAATATGATCATGCCCAATGTTCGATCCCCATCTCTGTTAGATACTCCCATGCAGCATACGATTTACTTTCTATTTCAACCATGAACTTCTCAAACTCTCAAAAACTCTAAGTCTCTGCAGCTCTCATAAACAACATAACGATGCCACTGTCTCGATACTTAGTTTTTCAGTTTCCCTATATATGGTACATACAATAACCATGATGTGCCTTGGGGAAGACTTCGACAATACCACTTGTTATTGATCGCCCTCGGTCAGTTACAAATGCAAGGTTCTCGACATTTCCCAATTATTTCTCTTAACGTCATAAAAAACTAACGCATCGCTAGATCATTTTCTCCTTCGACTATGCCGAATGCAAGATGGTAAATTTGAATGTTGGCATGTTGCAATAATCAACTTGCCCCCGTATCTCGCTTTAAGGGTTGTACCGTCGACTAGGATTAGAGGTTGCATTGCGTTTTGAAATCTTCGAACGCATTGTCCAATGGTCATAAAGAAATACTTGAAGCGATTCTCGTTATCCTTCTCAATAAAAAATGTCAATCCAGTATTAATTCTTCCCATGTTATAGCAATACTTGACCAATTTAAATAAACAATAGTCATAATTTTAAATAATCAATTTAATATTAAATAAACAGAAAAATAAATAATATAATTAAATAATTAATTTGATATTAAATAAACAATTGAATTAAATAAACAAAAAATAAACAATTGAAATAAAATAATTAACAATTAAAATAAATATTAAACAAACATCTAAAGAATGAAATATCTGGCCAATTTAGCAAACTCTCCTCGATCGAATCCATCAAGTCCTTCAATACGCATTCTTTCACCTTCCAAGCATTCTAATAGCTTATGACCACCCAATACTCTCGACGAACGTTATTAATGATGTTCGAAGGTCTGCAGATCGTTCGTGTATCCTGAAACTTGTATATTATTTCTCAACCAATGAGCTATGATCGGGCTTGTCTGTGATTATTTCGACGAATACCAACTCGCAAGTATGTTCCCGTGCATACGTACGAACTACAATGAACTCATTTGTGTCCATCTTCGTCGCTCGTAAACATCAATGAAAACTGTTGTTAATAGGGCTGGGCAAATCTCCCGAACCGAACCGACCGAACCGAATCCGAACCGAACCGATCCGAACCCGACGGTTCTTGTCAAATTAAATACCCAAACGGGTATCTGAATTGAGAACCGACGGGTACGGTTCGGTTCTCGATTCTAGACCAAGAACCGAAGAACCGAATAAGAACCGAATCTTTCTAATTTTTTTTATATTGAGTAAATCAAATTATTTTAATTTTAATTTTTTCTAAATAAATTAACAAATTAATGATTTCTAAATCCAAATTTTTGGCCCAATAATTTGTTTCATTTCTAATTTTTTAATTTTTGGCCCAATTACCCATTTTATTGTTTCATTTCTTAGCCAAACAAGATCAAATCCACTAAATAATCCTAAATACCTACAATAAAGTGCATAACGTTGTCTCGACTCTCGCACTCACTCTCGCAGTCTATCTAATATTCCAAAACTTATACAATCGTCGGCCGACACTCTGACCTCCGATCGAAGCCGTGACTTTCCCCGACTGAACCTTTGATCGTAGTTATCATTTGAATAAGGTAGTTTACTAATCTCTGACATTCCAAAACTATTGAATGTATCATTAGTCGTATTTATTACCCGAAAAGTTTGGTTCGGTTCGGTTCTAAAGAGAACCGAACCGAACCGACCCGCGCCCACCCCTAGTTGTTAACGTAAATAATTGTGTACGTCGACTTGTTTGATTTCTTCACGTTAAACTTGAAGTTATGCTTCAAAGCAATTCGGTGCACAATTTCCTACAATTCTTTCTTTAATATGAATAGTTACTTGACATATATATCTTCACCGTCGAGAACCACACGCGAACAATTAGAAGACAGTGTACTCGGTCCGGCCTGTGAGCTCCCACCCGACTCATATCTCCCACGGGATAAAGCAATCAAATCCTTATTTGTAAATACATTTTCACTCTCGTTGTCTTCAACTATCGAGGGAATTCTGTGCATAACAGTGTGGTCATGGTGAGTTGCAATTGTCTCGAGAATAACCACATCATCTTCATGAACATTCTGAATTGTATCCCAAATATCATTTACATTACGATCCTTTTCATCGAAAACTTCTTGTTTACCTTCGGGGACATTCTTCCCTAATAAAGTTACGCAAATAAGAGTTGATTTTCGGCCTTGGTTTAATTTAATTAGATGCTTCATCACCACTTCAAAAGTAACTTTCATAGGTTGAATCGAAATGGTTGAATGCTTCTGAAATAAAAATCCCAATTTCATATCGTATTGAGAATGATCGACGTAAAGCATGTTTTGTATATCATGGTACATTTCTATAAATGATGTACTTCTTGTTATAAAGATTACTTTCACCCCATCTCCTTCACTCATCTATTTCTATTCTCATTGAGCATTTTCATTCTTTTGAAATTCACCGAAATAACAAATTGAGACATATGCTGATGCCATATCTGCATCACAAATTAAAAATATTAGAAAATAATTACATTAAACATAAGGAATTAATATATAATTATTTTAAATGTTCATTTAATATTTAATTAAAATTTTCATCTAAAATATTTCATTGATATTTTTTTAAATTTATTTCAATTAGTTATTTATTTACATAAACAATATACATAATTCATAAAATATAAACAAATAAATTATAAAATAAATAATTAAACATTATTTAAAAAATTGGTTTGGGCTGACTTTTTTGGACCAATTTTTTAAAATAATATTTAATTATTTATTTTAAAAATGACTGTGAATTTTTTCCAAAATAATACGCATACAGATGGATTTTCCCTATTTTTGCTAAAAAAAATTATACATCCGTTTAAGACTGTAATAGTTTATCTACCTATGTCGAAATAAGATTTAAAGATTCAAAAAATATACTAATTTAACTAAAACAAAATTAAAAATACGCATTTATACTTACCAATTTCAAGTGACGACTATGAGTAATATTTTTTTTGAGCCTTTGATAATTTTGTGAGTTTTAATGTTCAAACAGATGGAAGAGAAAATTTCTTTTTAACTATGTTGAAGAATCTGATAAGAAAAGTGATTTGCTTTTGAAATTTAAGTGAGAGGGTTTGGGTTTATTAATTTTTTAAACGAGTGTATTATTGTCTTTTGAATAAATGATATGTTTTTGTAATTACAAAATATAATAAGGGCAAAAATGACATTTACTTTTCAAAAGGCCCTTTTGGTGAAGGGAAAAAAAATATTGGTCAATGTGGCAAAGTTGATGTTTGACTTGGTTATTTTGAAAAGTACCCCTTGGCCGATTGACTTCTCCCTTTTTATTGGGAAAATGAGTTCAAATGGCCATCACTAAAAAGGAAATTGTCCAAATGGTGTTTGACCAGAAATGGTAAAAGAAAAGAAATTTTAATTATTTAAAACTGTCAAAAGACCCTTTTACCCTTATATTGTAAAATGGAATTGCAGAAGAATTGGGGATTTTCTTTTCATTTCAACTTACATGTGAAAACCCTCCCCATCTCTTTCCCTTCAAATTATCTAACAATTTCCTCTAGCGACCTTCTTTAAGAAGTTAATCGAATTTAATTTTTAAGTTGATTTTCTTTGGTTTTGTCTTCGATCGTCTTGCTTTTGCTATTTTTGTGGTAAGATTTGTGAATGCTTTGCTTTTGATGTTTTGTTTTATTCAATGTACAAAAAAATAGTTGATTTTAACGTTCTTTGGATGATTAATTGTAGCACTCGTGACAAGATGATTGTTACAGTATTATGCAAAATTTTTTCCGTGTATTATTTTTGATTGATTTCCAGTATTTTTAGTGGTTTTTTTCTCGATATTATTGTATAATCTTTTATATTGGATTTTTTTATGTGCAGGAATAAGTTTTGATGCATGTTGATTTTGATTATTCATTGCTCTATATATATATTTTTTTTTTTCTGCCTGTTTATGTGCTTCATTAAATTTGATTTTTCATCTCATGTTACATTATTATTATTATTATTATTATTATTATTTTTTTGGCAAAAGTCTAGTTTTCATCCATACAAAAGAGATTTTGTCTGCAAGTTTGTAAATTTTGTGAATTTTGCTAAAATTAGTATCTTTTAATATTTATTGCCTTCTAAGAATGCTTTTATTTCTTTTTTTATATTCGTGTTTTGCAAGGTTAAAGCTAACTGCTTCTTTCTTGCATACGAAAAGTTTGAACTTCTCAATTTCAGTTTTGTCTTGATAATTCAAAGTTTGATTTGTTTCCAGCCTTGCTTGTAGAACATATCATTCTTGATTCTCTAACAACATTGTCCATGAGCTCTTTTACGAGTTTTCGATTAATGGTTTTTTTGTTTCCATTATTATTTTGTTTTTTATTCTTGTTTGTGTTATTCAGTATTCATTTGACATTTAACTCCCCGCCTTCAAGTCTAAAGTCATCTCTTCTTATTCTCCTTCAAAATGCATTGAGTTCTTGTCTTAGATTTGAAATCTCTTATTCTATTTGGGATTTTTAAATTTTATTATTCTGTTTAGATAAATTTACAGAAGTTTCAGCTGGTATTCGATTATTTCCGGTTAGTGGTTTGCAGCTCTTGGGTGATTCGGTCGATTCCTGTTCTGCATTTCAGGGTCAGATTCGATCGACATCGACTTGGTCGTTTAGCTTGTATTTTTGTAGATTGTAAGGAGTTAGCTTCAGCTGATCAAGTTTGGGGCTGTGAAGGTTTGGCCTTTCCCTAATAAATAAGTTTACTTGTATATAGTAATTTGAGGTTTAAGATTTGGTTCGGTTTTTTGTTGGAATTGAGTAGCTTTTATCTTCTGTGAGGTGTACAACTTTGAAGTTTTTTTTGTAGCATAGGTTTTTTTGGAGTTGTGTACATGACTGGAGGACTTTTTTTTCAATGTGGTGTTCAATTACTTCTTTTCATCCATATGAAGACAACTTAATTTACATTGTGTTCATTCTTTTTCTTCTATCTTTTTAGCTGTCCTCCGATCGAAAAAAATGAATTGTGTTTTGGGGAAACCTTCCCATATTTGTGATTTGTTGCAAGTTGGTTAGAAAATGAAACTGCTAACCAATATATTGGTCTTAAAAAATTTCTGTTTCCAGGAAAAATCGAATAATTTCTAGAAAGTTTATCAAATGTTTAAAAGAAAAAAATGACTTCTTATCTTAGGTTTAAATGGTTTAGAAAATGAAAAATGTCGAATTTATGAGCAAATTACGATACTAATGTGAAGGCATTTAACTATGAGGCCATACAAATTACAGACAGAATTAAATTTCTTAGAGAAATGAAAAGTGTTTGGACATTTAGTTTGGATACCTGAAAATGTAATTCCTGTATGATACAAACAAATTTTTGTACGAAAGAGAAATAAAAATAATAAATTTATAAGATACAAAGCTCAACTAGTAGCTCAATGTTTCTCACAAAGACTAGTAATTGATTATAAGGAAACATATTCTTCTGTAATGGACACCATCACTTTTAGATTTTTAATTAGTTTGACGGTCACAAAGGCTCAATATGTGCCTTATGGATGTAGTAACGGTCTATTTGTACGGTTCACTTAATAGTGACATATATATGAAAGTCTTCGAAGGATTTAAAGTGCCAAGAACAAATGAGACATGTCCGAGAATCATGTTCTTATTTAAATCACAAAGATCAATATATGGATTGAAACAATCTGAACGCATATAATATAATCGTCTTACCGAATATTTATTAAATGAGTGTTATAAAAATGACGATATCCGCCCATTTGTTTTCTTTGAATTTACAATTGTGGCAATATATATCGATGATTTTAATTTAATTTGAACTTCCTAACTGTAATCATTCCCATGATAGCAAGGCATATGATGATTCGAGTAAATGATAGATTAACCATTATGCGGGACATGATGACAACGTGATAAGAAATATCATAAGGATTTGCAAGTTTTTAATTTGAAAACTAATTTTTAGCTATATGTTATCGAACTAATATATTATTATTTACTTGTAGGGTGATTATACTATATTTACAATAAAGTATATAGAACTTTTGAGTAAATAAAACTTATTTTAGGCCCACGTGAAAATAGGAAATAAAAATTCCACTTGCTAGATAGTTAACATTAAATTTAGGCCCATGTGAAAATAGTAAATAAAAATTTAACGTATTACATTACATATTTGTTGGGAAATCTAACTTGTGCAAAATTGACAAGTATACTTTGTTGCGCTATACCTACTGCACTTGCCACACTTATGAGATTGGAAAAATTATCCGGTAGATGGTATTCTAGATATACGTCTACGTTCAAATGTACGTGGTCCGACTTCGGGTGTCAACAAATTTCTAAGTAGGAGAATATGGTCGAAAACTTTCCACTGGGCTTCATTTGTTACATAAAATATTGTTTCGGCATACGCTGCTCTCCAATAATTAGTCATGTAATATTAACTACGTAAGATATGTGGTGGAAATCCTCTATGTATAGCCACTACCACTGAATACGTACATGAAAAATTCTCCAACTGAAACTTTCTACACGTCTGCATGTAAAACAAGTCCCTTAGTAAGATAGACTCAGTCGATGTATCTGTCTCGCTTGTTCACATAGCGTTGAGAATATATTTTTAGTTAAATCCAAACTACAATTACTTACTATCAATAATGTGCTTAGAAGTAAAGTAGAAAAAGGATCACAGAACTAATAAGTGAAATCCAACAAATAAGCAAGAGCTAAATTTGAAACTCAAAAAATTGAAAATGGTATAGTTCATGTGATAAATGCAGCATTCACTTGCACACTCATAATGATCTTGGAAGGCCACATATGTATGCTCAAAGAAGTAGGTTCGAAATTAGATAGAAAAAAAATGCAAGGAAAGGACTATTTGTCAATAGAAACTAAGATGTAGATAATTACCTTGAAGGTGCCAATAAAGTCTTATAGATAGTCTACCAATTGGGAGCACAATGCATCTTTGGAAATCCTTTAGTCTTTGGCTGACCAATTTCCATTAAACATGAGGTCACTTTGCTCCATTGCAAAAGAGCCCCTACTTGGTCTCTTATAATTATTTCCTATTTTGCCTACTTGTGGACTAATGAAGTTTATATAATGAAATAAAGCTTCATTCATCTCTTTTATATGGAATGGATCCATTTACCTACCCCTCTAACATATGTTTGTATCAACATAATAGATGCTATAGTTATGACTAGTAGAGAAGCTTTTCTTAAATGATGATATATAATCTCAATATTCATGCTCCTTTTTCTTCTTGATTAATTGCATCTTGGTTTTACATACTTTTACTTGCTTCAATAGAGTTACTAATAGTCTCGTGCCATTTGCAAAATGAAGTACATATAAAACATCAATGATTGATATGATGTGAAGGTTACAACACGTTCTAGTGTGTCAAATTTAGAGAAAGTACATAATGCAACAGTTGATGTCCATAAGTAGATTTTCTTGAAGTTGTGCTTCGATAAACTATACAACATCAGAGTGTAGAGGCCCTAGACGGTATTGTTTGGAGAGACACATTAGATGGTAGCTTTTCTACCAAGCCAGCTTGGCAGCTAATCCAGTCAGGTAGACTGCCTCAGGACTCATTTCGCTTACTATGAAGCTCCATTCTTTTGTTGGAGACTATGTGGGAATATGATTCCAATTGATGTTATATAGAGTCGCATTGGATGTCATTTGGCCTCTCGATGTCAAAGTTGTTTTGAGATTGAGACCATCAATCACTTTTCACAAGTAGTAGCATCTCCGACGAGGTATGACATCATTTTGTTGGCATTTTTCAGGTGCTTATAACCTTTGAAGAGAGCGTCAAACAGAGATTCTAGATATGGCTTTATTCTGGATAGTATATACGAGGTGGTCATATCCCTATTATCATTCCTCTACTAATATTCTAATTTATATGGACCGAGAAGAATCACGCGAAGCATAGGTAGATCCACATGGTGACAAGGCGTATCATTTGGATAGTCTACCGCATTATCTCTTTTCTTCACATAGGAGGATTGTTTAAAGCTTTGCATTAGCGATGGGATTTGAGTCTTTTACCCATTTTTGAAAATTTTATGACTCATCATTTCTTATCACCACCTCGTTTTGGTTGTGTGGTGTACTCCACCAGTGAGTTCTTACAAGATCAACATTGATAAATGCCTCAAAAGTGGATTTGTGAGTGGTATCATTACGGACCATAGAGGGTACTGCATCGGGGCATTTTCATTATCATATAGCCCATGTTTGATTTTAGGAGTAAAGCTTAGAGCTATACGGGATGATATTCTACCGTCGGAGTGCTTGATATTTCAACTATTTGGGTTAAGGTAAATTCGATTTTGGCTATTCACTGCATCATTAGGGGTGGAGGACCATTGACGATTTAAATCATTTTTAGAAAGATCAGAGACCTCATCTCTTTCGACCAAAACACGATTCCCATATCTACAAATGAGTTAACTAGGTTGTAGACTCGTTTGTTTTAGAGAGTTGAGATCATTGCCGCTATTAGGAGTATGGACCACTCGACCTTTCTAGACATATTAGGGCACTAGTGTAGATTGACATACATGGACTGTCCGACTTTAGAAGTTTATAGACTAGTTTTCATTTGCATTTACTTTCATTGTATGAGAAGTAGTACTTTTCCATCTATTGCTTCCCATTTATTTTTTGACATTTGTTGCTATGTTGCATTTAGGAAGTTAGGTTTATACTTGTCTCCTTTCATGCATTTTGGCTTATTTTATATATATATAGAACCAGATAAATGAAAATAATTTATTGGCGCATAAATACTTTCGAACATTTAGAGAGGTTACACATAAAGAATTAAATGAGGCTTTTAAAAAAGCAACATAAGACATTGACGATAACTACAAATTGAGTTTAGTGTTTATATATGAGACCCAGTTGAGATTTAACAAAAAAATATATCCATTGATCTCTGGGCTTGAGATATAATTGATGATTTGGAATTATTCAATGAATATTCATGGGGAACAAAAATTTTCAAGATTATGGTACATGCAATCCCTAGAGTTTTGAAGTATACAAAGCTCAAATATTCTTTACAGGTAAACGATAAAAACTTGTGATTTAGACATTATAATTATTTGATTTTAAATATTTGTAAATAACTTATACATTTTCTTTCAGGTATGAGCATTTTATTTCTTGACTAGCAAACATATATTTAGGTTACCCATCAACAGAACACCGATGATGTGTCGTTAGAAGTCAACACTTGCACCTGATTCTCGGGATAGTGCTAATGTTTTCGACCAGATGTTATAATATGGGTGATTTGGTTGTGTAGGAGGCTTCCGAAACGAAAATTGGACGAAAGAAGTGCAAGATTGCTCATGAGTACTTCATGGTACGAACTAAGCACATAGTTGGTTCGACTTTCTTAATTCTTATTGTTGCTTGAAAATTGTTTCTCTTTATTTTGTTGTTATGGATGGGATTTTCAAGAGGCTGTATAGTTCAAATCTGACTTCTTTTAATTCATTGATCAATGGGCTTTTTATGGAAGGCAAGGTTATAGCATGGAAGACTGGGTTGAGTAGGAAGCATTCACAATGAAAAATTAGTTGGAAAAAGCAACAACAAAAATGATCATTTGCAATATGCAAAAGGCAACATTCATTAATTAAATGTTGCTATAGGGGTCAATTGCAACATTCAAATACGTGAATGTTGCCATTGCTTAATATAATTGTGTTGTGGCAACATTTTTTAAGTGAATGTTGCTAATGTCGCATTTTTGCAACTTTTATTTAGTGTTAACATTTATAAAATGTTGAATTTTTTTTTTTATCTTTCACAACGTTTATAAATGTTGCAAAAAGCTGTCTTTCGCAATGTTGATAAAACGTTGCAAAAAGCTGTCTTTTGCAATATTTTATAAACGTTGCAAAAAGCTTTCTTTCGCAACGTTTATGAAATGTTGCAACAAGTTTTATCTTTCGCAATGTTTATAAAACGTTGCAAAAGCTTTGTTTTTCGCAACGTTTATAAAATGTTGCAAAAAAATTACCACCTATACTAAAAAAATTCTAAGTTCTGTATGCTATCTAAGAAATTGTTCGACCAATTTATTTATAATTTAACATTAGCCAAACTTGTTCTAAATCCCCTTCTCCAACCCCTCCCCAATTAGGGCTTGTTTGGGAGATATTTTTTCTCCCAAAAAATTGATTTTTTGACCGTTATTTCACTATTTCAGCCGTCATATTTGACTTCTTCTCTCACAGATGGATCCCACTTTTCTCCTAACGGTCAAAAAATCAATTCTCAAAATCACTCCCAAACTGGCTCTTATTATTGTTTCAATTTTTAATCCTATCATCTCTCTCCAAAAAATCGAGGAATTGTCGACCATCCAATGTCATCGTCGCCACCGCCCGCCACTGCCCGTCCTTGGCGACTGTTTCTCGACCGTACAAGTCTTACCCTCCCTATTTCCCTCTCTGAGGCCGGCTTTCGCTTCACCCAAAACCTCCGCTAGTGTTTTAAATTGGGGCTTCATTTCTTGTTGGTCAAGGTAGGAGCTTTATTTTTGCCCCTGCTAAGAATGTTTAGATAATTTTCTTCTTATTATTACTAAAGATGCCTGATTTTTTGCATCACCTTTTAGGGTAATAGAAGAAGTGCGGGTTCTACAGATGAAGAAATGAAATCATTTCAAACAAACTTTTTAGACAAGGGTTTTGTGGATACCTTTAGGAAACAGCACCATGAATCCATGATGTTGTGGGTTATACTTATTGGGGCTACATGCACGGTGGACGAAAAACTAACAGAGGTATCTCTCTCTTAGTTCTTGTAGCATTTTTTGCTGCTTCAATTCACTTTGTGAATATTATGAGTTACTCTCCAGACCTTTCCCCCCACCCTCTAACCCTCGCCCTTAAAAAAAAAAAAAGAAAAAAAAAAGTTTTTGTCATAGACTGATTTTAACAAAGGACCGACTACTTTTATGGGCTGAATGGATAGGTTTGCTAATTTCACTTAACGAAAGGATTTGGAGGGCAAAGAATTTACTTCATCACCACAGCCTGGTCATGATTTTCTTCTTGAAATTTTAGACTTGTAGATCAAAGAAAAATTTACCTTTTCTGTGTGTTAGCTTAAAAGCTACTAGTTTGATTGGTTATGTTAAGTACTCTTTTCTGTGTCCATATAAGAAAGGATGACAGACCAATATTATGAATGAAAGGAACACAATTGAATAGAAATTATGGAGTATAAACCAGACTCATTCTGTATTTTTTTCTTGTGTTCTTTTGAACGACACAGCTACATATACATATACAACTCATTGTAACAAACCTATACAAGTGTCAAAATGCTATTGCACACTAATTATACACTAGCAATATAACTAAATTGGGATCTATTCCAATTTCTCTCAGCACATGCCTTCATTCCAGTGCATTTTGATGACCGTAAACTTCTAAATCCTTCTCCATTTTGCTTGCTCGTGATTTAGGAGAGTAGATGTTTTCTACTCCCATCTTGGACAAATGAGAGTAGAAAATGTCAAAAGAGAGAGATTTGGTGAATATATTTGCAATTTGTGAGCCAGTTTTAACATGTTTTGTAATAACATTCCCTTCTTGTATTTTGTCACGTACCAAATGGCAATCTAACTCAATTGTTTCGTTCTTTCATGAAATACTGGATTTGCCGCAATGTGTAATGCTGCTTGATTATCACAAAACAATTCTGCGGGTTGTGACTGGGATTCTTGTAGATCATCAAGAAAATATCTAAGCCATGTTAGCTCACAACAAACAGCTGCCATGGCCCTGTATTCTGCTTCTGCTGAGGACCTAGAAACTGTGTTTTGTTTCTTGGATCTCCAGGATACCAATGAAGAACCAATAAATACATAATAACCCGTGATTGATCTTCGAGAATTTGGACATGCCCCCCAATCTGAATCACTGTAGGCCTTAATTTGTAAATCAGAGAATGAAGAAAATAATAGTCCTTGGCTCAGTGATTGTTTGATGTATCTAAGCACCTTATGTGCAGCATTCAGGTGTGGCACTCTAGCAGTTTGCATGTACTGACTTAACTAATGTATCGAATAGGCTATATCTGGTCTGGTGATTGTTAAGTAGAGCAATCTTCCTACCAGTCTTCTATATAATGCAGGGTCAGAAAGAACTTCTCCCTCATCTTTGGACAGCTTGGTGTTTTGATCCAGTGGAATTTTGGCTAGAGTGACTCCAATGGTTCTTGAATCGGCTAAAATATCTAATGCATACTTCCTTTGGCAAATTTGAATTCACCTTGCTGATCGAGCCACTTTTATTCCAAGAAAATACTTTAAGCTTCCCAATTCTTTAATCTTAAACTTATCATCAAGTGAGTTTTTAAGGGAGCTAACAACCTCCACATTATCCCCAGCTATTATTATGTCATCAACGTAAACTAATATTGCTGTAAAAGAGTCACTTGTGCTCCTTGTGAGTAAACTATAATCAACCTTGGATTGATGAAAGCCCTGATCGATGATAAAGATGGATAATTTTAAGTACCACTGTCTAGATGCTTGCCTTAAACCATACAAACTTTTATTAAGTCTGCAAACTTTTGAAGTCCCATTAGCATAATAACCAAGAGGCATCTACATATAGACTTCTTCCTCCAAATCTCCATGCAAAAATGCATTTTCCACATTCAATTGGTGCAAGTACCAACCCTTTACTGCTTCCATTGCAAGCAATGTTCTCACTGTTACCAATTTTGCTATAGGTGAAAATGTCTCATGATAGTTGATTTCTTCCAGCCGGCTATATCCTTTTGCCACCAACCTTGCTTTAGACCTCTCAACTGTTCCATCAGCATTAAACTTCACTTTATAAACCCATCTACATCATATAGGTTCCTTTCCAGGTGGCAAATTTGTCATAGTCCAGGTCTGATTTAACTCAAGAGCATCTATTTCAACCTGCATAGTTTCACACTATTCAGGGTATTTGGCAGCTTCTTGATAGGTAGTAAGTTCTGGTTGTGTGAGTATAGATGAAACAAAAGCTTTGCGTTTGTCACATATCCTGTGATATGAAAGTGTAGCACATAAAAGAAATGGACTACCTGAAGTTATAGTACCTTTCTGTTTGTTGGACTCTTGAGAATGAGTGAGTGAGGATGCTTGCTAGCAAATAAAGTCCTGCAGGTAAGCAGGTTTCCTTCTACTTCTATCAGATCTTCGAGGCATGTGGGAATTACCTGGGACATTAGGTGATGACTCAGGTTTATCAAGAGTTTCATTTGTTCCTAAAGATTTTGTGCTTTGGCTAGAATTTTATGGTGGTTCTACTTGTGATTGAAAATTGGAATTAGTAGGATAGTTTAGGTTAACATTGCTTGGTTGAGAGTAAGCTAAGTCTGTAGGACTTAGCAACTTATAAATAGGAGTTGACAGATTCCCATCAGCCTTAGTACTGGACTCTTTGTAGGGAAATACGTTCTCATGGAACACCACATTTCTTGATATAAAAATTTTGTTGGTTTCCAAGTCCAGTAACGTGTAACCTTTAGTTCCAAATGGATATCCCAAGAAAACACATTTCCTTGCCCTTGAATCAAATTTACGTCGATTATGTGCAACTATAGTAGCAAAAGCAAGGCAACCAAACACCCTAAGACTGGAATTACATGGCTTAATCTTGAAAAGAACTTCAAAAGGTGTTTTGTTGTTAAGAGTAGGAGTAGGTGTTCTGTTTATTAGAAAGACTGCTGTTAAAATGCAGTCATTCCAATACAACATAGGCAGCCTACTCTAAAATTTTAGTGCTCTTGCTACATTTAAAATATGTTGATGCTTTCTATCAACAATAACATTTTGTTGGGGGAGTTTCTACACATGTGGTTTGATGTATAATGCCCTTTTCAGAATAAAATTGTTTTAAATTAAACTCCCCTCCATTATTAGTTTTGATAACTTTGATTTTGGAATCAAATTGTGTTTCAATCATGGCATAAAATTTTTCCAAATAAACAGAGGCATTAGATTTTAGCTTTAACAAATAAATCCAAGTATACCAGCTGTGATCATCAACAATTGTGAGAAAATATCTTGATCCATCATAGGCAAATTCAGTGCAAGGTCCCCAAATGATATAAACCTTGCCTTGCCTCACCTCACCTCACCCAGACCAATCGTCCTCCAAGTTGAAAGGTCCTGCACATAACATAAATCAGAGGAGAATATGAGACAACACTTTGATGTTTGAGCAAGTTTTCTAGCAGATATAAGATTCAAAGAAAAAGATGGGACACATGGAACATCATGGAGTAACAAGTCTTTTGTCATTTTAACACTTCCTATATGAGTAGCTAGTATCATATCTCCATTAGGCAGAGTAATAGATTGAGAATTTTGGACTTGATGGTTGTGATAAATGAAACTGAGCAGACCATATGATCTGTAGCTCCGATATCCACAACCCAAGTTGTAACAAGTCTAGCCTTATATTTTGTGTGGTAAGCTGATAAACACATATAAGTACCAGAAATTTTGGATGTATCTATGTGTTTGGAAGAGATTGAATTCAAACCCTGAACATGGTTAGCAGAAAGTGTATGAGATTCACTGGTTTGTGGTTTGAGCAAAGCCATCAGTTGAACATATTGCTCTTGAGTTAAACTGACTTGATTTTTATCACCAATTTGCTCCTGTGCAGGCTCTATAGGAGTATTATGATGTGTGAAAGTGGCATTCGCTTGTGTCCTTCCATATAGCTTGTGGCTTGGTGGATATCTATGAATTTTGAAACAATTATTTATAGTGTGGCCGGACATTTTACAGTGTGTGCATATTGGTTTATCTTTATTAGCTTTAAAACATCTTTTCAACGAGTGGCCAAGTATCTTGCAAAATGTGCAGAAATATTTCTTTTGTGATCCCATATTTTTCTTCTCTGCTTCTTTAAGGATACTTCTTGACCCCAGTGCCATTCCATCAATGGTAGGTGAATCAACAGAGATATCCTTTCTCTTTTCTTCTTGCTGAATTATAGAATATACCTAATTTAATTTGGGAAATGGCTTTATTAGTAGAATTTGAACTTTGAGACTTTTGTAAGAATCATTGAGCCCTATGAGAAACTTCATTACCCAATCTCTTTCTTTGTTGCTAACCATTGTCTTCAACCCTCCACAAGTGCAACTGGGGATAGATTCATAATTCATCAGCTCATCAAGAAGTGTTTTCAGCTTCGAAAAATAAGTGCTCACTGTATCTTGACCTTGCATCAGTACTACAATTCCTTGCTTGACTTCATAGATTATGGGAGCATTTTGTTGAGCTAGGCATTGTTCCAATTCCAGCCATAGTTAATGTGCTGTCTCAGCATATTGCTTGCCTTAATGTCCACTGTCATTGTGTTTTGCATCCAGGTGATGACAATATCATTGCAACGAAGCTAATGCTCCATCAATGGACTATCAACATTAGTCGGTTCACAGATGCTCCCATCAATGAAGCTCAGTTTGTTCTTGATTCGAAGAGCCCTTTTTATGGACCTTGCCCAAGAGTGGTAGTTAGTAGAATCGAGCATTTGAGTAACCAGTAATGCTCCTGAGTTTTCATTAGCTCCAATGAAGTATGGACTGCTAGGAAGAGATGGATCTTGTGGATTTGGATTTGAGTTTGAGTTTTGAGGTAGTATTTGGTTTTGAATTATATCAGAGTTGATGCTGTTGCCTTCATTTTCAACCATCCTCAGCTCGGATACCATATAAGAAAGGATGACGGACCAATATTATGAATGAAAGGAACACAATTGAATAGAAATTATGGAGTATAAACCAGACTCATTCTGTATTTTTTTTGGGTGTTCTTTTTGAATGACATAGCTACATATACATATACAACTCATTGTAACAAACCTATACAAGTGTCAAAATGCTATGCACACTAATTATACACTAGGAATATAACTGAATTGGGATCTATTCCAATTTCTCTTAACACTTGCCTTCATTCCAGTGCATTTTGATGACCGTAAACTTCTAGCCCCTTCTCCATTTTGCTTGCTCGTGATTTAGCACAATCTTGAATTTCAATATCCATGAGACAAATTTCGAAAAGAATAGAACTATGCTCTTGTGCTCTCGTGGAATTACTGCATTTCATGAAAAGCATTAATTTTTAAGATAAACAATTTATTTTATTGGTTAAAGTTAAAAATAAGTTTGTTATTGTGAAAATGTATTTTTTGTCTATACATTAATGATAAAACATGTATTTTTTGTCTCTATTTGTCATCACCTTGTGATTTCTCTTCTTAGCAAAAAAACCTCTAAGTTTTAAGTAGAAGTATCCATTAAAATTTTGAGTATAAGTACCCCCAAGAGAAATGGAAACCCTAACATCTTGAAGCATATGCATCTTTGGTCTCTTTCTTAGTAATCCATGGTCAGGTAGTGACTTATCTGCTTGGGGTTCTAGAGCGGTGACACCTTAATGTAGTCCATGTTGCGGGAGCAATCATTTTCACCTTTCCTCAAAATAATCTAATCATTATGTAGTCCATTAACATTTGACTGAGTGTGTGACATTTCTTAAATTATAACCTTTTCAAGTTGGGGGTGTAGATGGGAGCTTGGTCAGTCACACTAGTGGTTTATCATCTGTCAGCAGGTCTTGATATTGTGCATATTACCATTATTTGTTTCTCTTAGCTATGCCACGCCCTTTTGTTTTGATTCGCACAAATGTGGAAAAAGATTTATCTGTTTATTACCATATTCCTACTTTTACAAAAGATTTTGGTTTCGGCTTCTTGATTCAAACTCTGCCTGCTTGTGCGAGTTGCAGATCTACAAGGCTTAGAGGAATGCAGTTTTGTGTGTTTCAGCTTGCCTTCTGTATTGGTATGTGGCTAACAATGCTGACCACCTTTGGCATGTTTGGTGAAGTGTTTTGGTTCACCAAAACATCTTCTTCCATGGTAGTATGAAACAAGAAATTTAGTTTACCTCATTTCTAACTTAGTAGGTGTAGTCAGTAATCAAAACCATGTTATGATTTTCCTTGACCTGTTTTGGTTCATTTTTCCTTACCATATTATATCGAGAATTTTTGTATCTGTTTAGAAAATCTTGGCTTACTAATGCTTACCTCTTGTTCTAAATGGTAAAAGGTTAATTGGATAAAAACAAGTTATTTCGATGAGGTGTTTCAACAAGCACTTGGATGGAATATTGAATTGTAAAAGCATCAAGTGGCATGAGATAATATGGAAATAATATTAGTAAAATAGGGTTAATCTAAAGAAAAGTGCTAGCATTTCCTGAAGAAACGCATCCTTGTACATTAACTTGTATCGTGTGGTTGTCAACTAGCCTTTGATCATGGATATTTAACGGTCACCTGTTTTGGTTGTCACTCCTTTGATCATGGATATTTAACGGTTACCTGTTTTGGTTATCACTTGTCATCAATCTATCCAATAACGAATTTTGGTTTGTTAAATTTAGTCAACATTGTTTACGGTAGATTTCTTTTGACGAGCATTGTTTGGCAGCTGATGTATGATGCAACTGGTGTAAGACTATAAGCTGGACTTCAAGCAGAGGTACATGGTTCTTACTGCTGTGGATTTGTACTCGCGCAAATAGATTGAAGTGGAAATTGACAGATGTACCCATAATTGTGTTAAGCTATAAATAAATGAGTTTTGTGCAATCTGTTTTGAGAAACATCTAATGAACTGGAATGATTTTTTCAGGTTTTAAATCAAATTGTATGTGAACTTCCATCTGAGCATCTTCTTGCCGAGAGCAGACCATCTGCAATGAGAGTTGGGGTGAGCAACACATGACACTAAAGTTTGGTACAAGGGCATCTTGAAATATCATTAATTTCAATATGAATTAGATGAAGAGAAGTTGGTTATTTTTTTTAATAGCATGCTTGCATTTTTTATATTATGTATTCAAGTGTATAGGAGAACATTGTCATGCTTCACATTATGTATTCAAAAAATTGTAATGAAATTATCAATTTTTATACAATTTCAAAATTTGTCATTTTCAATTTTGTGAGTTAATTTATATAAATTACTGTATAAAAAAACTGTTGCGAAACACTTATGGCAACGTTTTTAAAATGTTGCGAAAGACTTTCGACAACGTTGCCGTAAGTGTCTACGGCAACGTCTTGCGAAAGAGTTTCGGCAATGTTGACGTTGATGAAAGTCTTTCACAACGTTTAAAAAAACGTTGTCGAAAGTCTTTCTCTTTTGCAACGTTTATAAAATGTTGTCGTATCCTTCTGCTCTACGGCAACACTGAGGTTGGCAACATACGTCCAAATGTTGCAAAAAGTCTTCAACGTTTTTTTTGGACGTTGTAAAATGCTATTTTTGTTATAGTGAATATTCACATGCCACATGATTTAGTGTTCTGAACTAGCACTTGTCAAAATTTTGTATTTCTGACTAGAATGTCACATTATCAAACTTGCAAGTTCCTGTTGATTACAAGACTATCATGGTCTACTTCACTCCGTCAATCAATTTCTTCTAAGCATATTTTTTCTTTTCAATAAGAAACAGAACCTTATCAATCAAACGACTGTATTTCCAACTCATGAAGGAGTAGGACAAAGTATTCTCTATCCACCAAATTAAGATTAAGAAGTAATTACTTCTTTCAAATTAAAAATTAGTAGTGAAGAGGAGAACCCTTAAATCCCATGGACAAATAGGCCCATAATATCACTAGGAATTTTGTCTTCAACTATGTAACTCAAAAATAACTTCCACTTTTTCTTTTAAGTAGCTAAAAATAGGTAAACAAAGCCTTGAAATTAATCAAATTACAAAAGGCACTAGAATCTTAAATCCACTATTTTTAACTTACTTTAATCCTCAATTACCTGTTATTGATCATTTCTTGTGTAAGTTAAAAATCAATATTCCTTATATGTTAACATTTTCTCTGGAGATAAGTTAATCAAAATTTAACCTATGATCCAACTATATCTTTATGATGTATCTGAATTAGTAAACACAAAGACAAAACTTGATTATTATAAAAGATTGCACCAAACATAGAAATATCTTTGTCTAGTATAGGACCTATGTTGTATAATTTAGTTCTTTAAATTACTAGATCTTTCATGTTAAATCATCAATAAATACAATAGTTAAAGCGGAAGCATACTTGAATCAGACATGGTTAATGCAATATGAATTTCGTGGTATGGTCTTCCCAATCTACACGCAGTCGCATTTTTCTCTCTGTAATGGGATGCAGTAGAGAATGAATAATACGTTGCATGTGATCTGGGGACCATAACCTATTTATATAGGGATGCCCTTTGACCTAATTCGGCCCATCATAGAATTAGAACTTGGGCCCGATCTCTACACATATGTAAACCCATACTTTAACTGGATACATTAAAATCCAAAACCGAAGCCTTATTAGATCACTTTAACTGGGCTCAACCGAATTCGATAGCCTATAATTTAACACACAATTATTTACACATACAAGCCCATCTTTAATTAAAAATCTTTACAATCTCTCACTTGGGCTATATGTGTCACCTTATAATTGTGCATTGAACATAACCTTATGAGTACTCAGAATTTTGCTATCATTACCGAATGTATCCCCAAACAATCCCGTCCATCAATCACATCAACATAGAATCAAAGTGGCTTTCGCTACTTTCACGTAGCTAAACCCATCAATGGTCACGTATATCAATATAACCGAATGACATGGAAATTATATGTAATGTGATCTGTAACATGCCTATTTCCAACTGGTCCACCTTAATACCTTAGTGAGATCATTTTAAACAAGTTCAGAGATAATTAACCAAATAACTTTATAACTGAAAATAATTTTAACTTTAAACCGTATCTAAAATAACAGTACGTGTCTAATATGAAAAGCAAAAATACAAACTCCCACTGAATCTAGATATCCTCAAGAGACATTACACCCATATGAGCAGTGTGCTCATGAAAGACCTTGGGTATCAATTCCTTATTAAGCGGATCCGCAACCATGGAGTTTGTCCTAATATGCTCTATTGACACATGTTCACTCTGAACTCTTTCTTTAACAGCAAGGAACTTGATCTCTATATGTTTTGACTTTGTCGAGCTCCTGTTGTTATTGGAATACAACACTGCTGATTTATTGTCACAAAATATCTTAAGTGGTCTTTCTATATTGTCCACAATACGCAGCCCAGTGAAAAAATTACGCAGCTATATTCCATGATTTGATGCCTCATAACACGCTATAAACTCTGCTGCCATAGTAGAAGTAGCTATGAGTGTCTGCTTAGCACTTTTCCAAGAAATAGTACCTCCAGCAAGCAGGTAAATATAGCCCGAAGTGGATCTCCTACTATCTTGGCATCCCGTGAAATCGAAATCAGAATAACCGATGATCTCCAACTGATCCGATCTCCTGTATGTGAGCATGTAGTCTTTTGTTCTTTGTAAATACCGCATGACCCGTTTGGCTGCTTTCCTATGATCCATTCCCGGGTTACTTAAATATCTCCCTAGCATCCCAACGATGTACACTATATCCGGACACGTACAAACCTGAGCATACATCAGACTCCCTATAGCTGAGGAATAAGGAATCTTCTGCATTTTTTTAATTTCCAAGTCATTTTTAGGGCACTGACTTAAACTGAACTTATCCCCTTTAGCCACAGGGGTGTCACATGGTTTACGATCTTGCATGCCACATCTTTTAAATACCTTTTCGATATAGCTCTTTTGCGATAATCCAAGAATATCTCGAGAACGATCTCGGTGTATCTGAATTCCTAATACAAAAGAGGCATCACCAAGATCTTTCATCTCAAAATTCTTTGCTAGAAATCTCTTGGTTTCGTGCAATAAGCCTATATTGTTGCTGGCAAGCAATATGTCATCGACATATAAAACCAGAAAAATATACTTGCTCCCACTGAACTTGTGGTATATACAATCATCAACCAAATTCATCTCAAAACCAAATGAGATGATCACCTGATGAAACTCATAATACCATTGACGAGATGCCTGTTTGAGTCCATAGATGGATTTCTTTAATTTACAAACCATTTGCTTTGCATCGTCCGATACAAAGTTTTCTGGTTGTACCATATAAATTGTTTCATCAATGTCACCATTGAGAAACGCTGTCTTAACATCCATATGATGTAACTCAAGATCGAAATGCGCTACCAATGCCATTATAGTCCTGAAAGAGTCTTTCGAAGAAACCGGAGAGAAAATCTCTTTATAATCGATACCTTCTTTCTGTGTAAAGCCTTTTGTGACAAGACGAGTCTTATACCTCTCTACATCACCTTTCGAATCCCTCTTGGTCTTAAATATCCATTTGCAACCAATGGGTTTCGCACCTTCAGGCAATGGAACGAGGTCCCATACGTCATTGTCCTTCATGGACTTTATCTCTTCATTTATAGTATTGAGCCACTTTTGAGAGTTAGAACTTTCCATGGCTTGGCGGAAGTTGATCGGATCATCTTCCACCATTCCAACGTTAACTTCATGTTCTTAAAGAAATACGATGTAATCATTCGAAACCGCACTTCTCCTCTCTCTAGTGGAATTTCTTAATGGCATTGGTTCTTAAGGGTGTAGAGTTTGTTCTTCTGCAACAATTTGTTGATCTTGAGAGGGAGGTATGACATTATCTTGATCCAGAGTTGCTTCTTGAACAATATCAGGGATAGAAACCTGATCATTGACAATGGAAATGGGAGGAATTTCAACATATTCCTCCTCAAAGACAAAGCCTGTAACCCTTTCTCCCCCCGTAAACTCAACATCCTCAAAGAACCTAACATTTCCTGTCTCGAAAATTGCCTTCGTTGTGGGATCATAAAACTTGTAACCCCTGGACCTTTTAGAATATCCAATGAAATAGCAACTGATGGTCCTTGCGTCCAGTTTCTTTTCATTTAGCGTATAAGGCCTTGCCTCAGCTGGACACCCCCAAATATGTATATGCTTCAAACTAGGCTTCTTGCCCGTCCAAAGCTCATATGGGGTTTTATCAGTGGCCTTAGTTGGAACTCTGTTGAGTATATAAGCTGCAGTCTTTAATGCTTCACCCCAGAGAGATTCTGGTAAGGTAGAATGACTAATCATACTCCTCACCATGTCCTTGAGCGTTCTGTTTCATCTTTCAGTAACACCATTCATAGTGGGCGAACCCGGCATAGTGTACTGTGGGACGATATCGCATTCCTCTAGGAATTTAGCAAACGGTCCTGGACGCCGTTCACTTGAACCGTCATATCTGCCATAGTATTCACCCCCCACGTTCAGATCTGACGCTTTTAATCCTTTTGCCGAGTTGGTTCTCAACTTCAGCTTTATAGTTTTTGAACACATTCAGTGACTGTGATTTTTCATGAATGAGATATATGTAGCCATATATTGAAAAGTCATCTATGAACGTTATAAAATATTGTTGACCATTCCAAGAACCCGTAGGAAATGGTCCACAAATATCTGTATGTATAAGTTCTAAGACGTCCGAAGTCCTATTGGCTTGAAATCTCCTTTTATTGATTTGTTTTCCCTTTATACAGTTGACACACAAATCATAATCTGTGAAGTCAAGAGGGTCAAGAATCCCGTCAGATACAAGTCTCTCAATTCTCCTTTTGGAGATGTAACCTAATCTCTTGTGCCACAACGAGGCAGAATTCTCGTCGTTTAATTTTCGCTTTACACCTCGAGTACTTACATGCAAGGTTTCATTATAAGAAGCAATTGTATCAATTGAATAAAGATTATTGTAATCTGATAAAGAACCGGAACCAACCAATTTTGAATCATGAAACAAACTAAATTTTCCATTTCTAAATGAACAAGTATAACCAAATTTGTCCAAAACAGAAATAGAAATCAAATTCCGTCAAAAAGACGGTACAATAAATGTTTCAACAAGATACAAATAAAATCCAATCTTTAACAATAATCTAAATTTTCCTATTGCCTCTACTTCCATTCTATTGTCGTCGCCAGCATAGATGTATTTTTCACCATCACTTGATTTTCGGCAACTCAGGCAACCCTGCATAGACATACTAATGTGATTTGTTGCACCAGAATCTATCCACCATGTATGTCTAGGTACCGAAGTTAAATTAACCTCAGAACAAACCAAATGAAGAAGAGTACCTTTCTTCACACGCCATGCGTGGTAATTGGTGCAATTCTTCTTCTTATGACCTGCAGCTCCACAAAAGAAACAACCGCCTTCAGTTGGTTCCTTATGCTATTTCTTTTGTAGTGCCGTACCCGCAACTTCCTTATTAATCTTCCTTTTCTTGTTGCTTTTGTTCTTAGAGGTGGTGGCTAAATGAGCACTTTCTATCTTCTCATGCTTCAGTCTTTCCTCTTCCTGGACACAGTGTGAGATGAGCTCATTAAGGGACCATGAGTCCTTTTGACAGTTGTAGCTCACCTTGAATTGACTGAAATGTGCCGGAAGGGATATCAGAACCAAGTGCACTAACAAGTCTTCAGACAAATCCAACTTGAGTGCCTTTAGTTTTGAAACAATGTGAGACATTTTCATAATGTACTCCCGAATTTTTCCTTTCCCTTTATACCTCATTGAGACAAGATTTGCTAAAAGTGTACTTGTTTCAGCCTTTTCATTTTTGGCAAACCTCTTCTCAAGGTTCTCAAGGAAACCCTTAGCCGTAGTCACCTTATTGGACATAGTGCCCCGGAATGCTTCTGGAATAGCACGTTTCATGACCATTAAACTTATGCGGTTCGATCGTTCCCACTTTTCCATCTCCCTCTTGTCATCAGAGGTACTCTTATCAGTAAGTACAGCAGGTTGATCGACCCGTAAAGCAAGGTCTAGGTCCATGACTCTGAGAACAATCATAACATTCTCTTGCCATGCCCTTAAGTTTGTGCCATTTAACATTGGAATTGAATTGATGCTAGCAGAGATATTAGCAGCAGAACCTGAAATTGAATTAGAGAACATTTATTATGAATAGCTCACATGAATATCTTTAATATGCAAATAATAATAATCTCAAATAGTGGTAGGGCCCATCACAAGATACCAGGCACAACATCAATATCCAATCTTTGGACAGAGATATTGACTTGTAAGCCGTACTCTTGGCGTAGTGATCAAACATTGACGATAAAACAACATGTCAATCAATAAATCTTTCTTTGGACCGATTTATTGATCATACATTAAATCAAATAATCGTCACACGTTTATTACCACAGGTACACGTGTATTCGGCTAAATATTGACCTTCCTTTGGGCCGACCAATATTTCCATGAATAACACATGCACATACACTTTTTAACATTCTAAGTTAGTCAATTTTTACAAGAGAGGTTGCTTTGGCAATATGTTGCTTCAATACTCTAACTTTCGAATATTATATCTCTTAAAAAAGTCTTTAATACCAAAATTTGAGAAAGAGAATCACCAATTTTGCATGTTTTGATTAGTTTTAAACTTTAGGGGCCTTAGGATTAATAATTCAAAACTTTAAGGGGGCAAAATTAATTAATTCCAAACTTTAGGGGTTGAAACTAATAAACTTGAAACATTATGGACCATAATTAATTAATTCAATACTTTAGAGGATCAATTAGAACAAATTTTAAAACTTTAGGGGCCAAAAATGACCAATTCAAAACTTTAGGGAACAAAGTTTTAAAAATTTGAAACTTTAGGGGTCAATTTGAATTAATTATGAACTTAGGGGGCCAATTTGAATTAATAATTAAATTTTGAGGGCTTTAATTATAAATTCAGAACTTTAATGGCCTGAATTAATTAATTTTAAAACTTTAGGGACTGAATTATTAAATTCGAAACTTAAAGGCCCAAAACTTATTATAACTTAAAGGTTAGGGACTGAAACCTTAATTTTATAACCCTAACTGGAATCAGGGGCCTCAACTTATCTAATTTACAGTGGAAGCCCCCGCCCCCAAAGAAATCGCAGAAACTGAAACAAAAAAAAAAAAAATTATTCTCCTTCTCTCCTTAGCGCTCGCCAGCGCCATAGGTAGCGTCGGTGGGCGCTCACTGGCGCTGCCCGCTGCAGTGCGCTGCTGCAACAGCAGCACATGCTATAGTGCTTGCAGCGGCGCTGCCCGCTGCAGGGCTGCCGGCGAAATTCAAATTTTTTTTTTTAAATCTGTACCAAAATTTGAATCCAAAAATCTGAATTCCAAATCTAAATTTTCTCAACCAATTAATCCGAATTTCGAAAATAACAAAAACTATGCCGCAAAAATTTTCGAATTTAACAAAATATATATTTTAAATTGTCAAATCTGAAAACTTTATAAAATATTGCAAGAACCAAACTAAAATTTTTGATTCTCAATGATTCAACATGAAGAGGCTCTGGTACCATTTGTTGTATAATTTAGTTCTTTAAATTACCGGATCTTTCATGTTAAATTATCAAGAAATACAAGAGTTAAAGCGAAAGCATACCTGAATCAGACATGGTTAATGCAATATGAATTTCGCGGTATGGTCTTCCAAATCTACACGCAGTCTCCTTTTCCTCTCTGTGATAGGATGCAGTAGAGAATGAATAATACATTGCATGTGATCTGGGGACCATAACCTATTTATATAGGGATGCCCTTTGACCTAATTCGGCCCATCATAAAATTAGGATTTTGGCCCGATTTCTACACATATGTAAACTCATATTTTAACTGGATACATTAAAGTCCAAAACCGAAGCATTATTAGATCACTTTAATTGGGCTCAACCGAATTCGATAGCCTATAATTTAACACACAATTATTTACACATACAAGTCCATCTTTAATTAAAAAATCCTTACAACCTAGTGTTGTTTATTATCGCGTGGCAATTTATACTGAATCCTATCAAAGCTATATAAATAACAAACTTGTTCTAATCATGGTCAATCATCGAAACAAAATAGAATAAATAATAAACAATTAATAATAACAAGAATTGAACTAAAAGGAACAATTAATTAATCAAATAGTTAACAAGATTTTTTATAATTCTAGCCTAAAAACGTTAGTCTATCATGATTTGATAGCAAGAACATATAATCAGATAAGGATATCTCACCCGAATTTCCAAAATAATTGAATAAGAGTAAAAATAAAACTTGAATATTTGAAGTGCAAATTACACCAGGCCTGCTTTTTAATTTCCAGTTTCAAAAATAAGATTTAAAAGTTTTTTGTACAAAAATTAGGTGATAATTCAATTTTTTAATTTTAAATAATAATATAATAAAATTAAATTAATCTACATACTCACCACACCCCCCATTTCACTCCAAACTCATATTCAATTTCTTCTTCTTCTTTCTTTCTCTATTCTCTTCGTTCTCTCTTCATTACCAATGCCCACAACGATGATGCTGCTCGTAGCTGTGAGCGTTGGCATAGCGCCGAAGTAGGTGCTCATAATCACGAACAATGATGATCTAAGCCCAATACTGGTGCTTAGATTGTTGCTACAACAGCGGTCACCTTGGTTTTGAGGTGGTTTCCAATTTGCTACATAATCGATGCTTGGGGTGATTTTTATTGGTTGTCATTAGTATAGATAAGTTGTTAGAATTTTTTAAATGGTACTAGTCACATGTTCGTTTGCAACATGTCATGGATCAAAATAATCCGATCATAGATTAGATACCACAAGTCTCTGTGAACTGATAGTCTGATAACATGTCATTTTGCAAATTCAAGTTCACATGTCACATTTCACAAGGTTACAGGTACATGTCATAGTGCAAAGGTAACAAATCAATGTTCACGAGTTTAAAGAGGTCTAATTACAAGCCACTGATTTATGTTCACAAGTCACAAGTAATTGTTTACAAGTCACATGTCATTGTGCATATGTTACAGTTAACATGTTATTTTGCATAAGTCATAGTTCACTGATCATAGATATTATTCTTAAAAAAAAATGAGATTGCGACTAAACTTGTAACTGTGACTCATAAATTGATCACAGGTCTTGTGTCATTGTGCATAGGTCACAAATTAGTGTCCATAGGTCATAAATAAAATAGAACCAGTCACGGATCATTAATTTCACACTTCACAGTTCATATTGTCTAAGTCATAGATTAATGTCAACATATCACATATCAATATTAACTGGTCACGGATCAGATGTCACATGTCTTTGTGCCTTGATAACAGATCATAGATTCAAGTTTACAAGTCACAGTTTATATGTTATAGGTCACAAGTCATATTACATAGGTAACAAATCGAAGTCCACAGGGACAAATCTAAAAGGTTAACATATCACATAAAATAGATCACAAGTAACAATGAATCTTTTCATTTTCTGTCACAGCAACTTACAATTTACTTGCCAATGGATCTTTTCAATATCATAGTATATAGGCCAATGGATCTTTTCAATTTCAGCCAGAACTATTTCATCAATTCAAAAATGGGAAGATCCAGCAATAATACAATTTTATCAGCTACTGTATTTATCAGCTACCAATTGTAACTTCGAAAAAGTTCAATCCTACTTCGGGATGATCACCAAGCTCAGTTTGCTATTTTTATTATCACCTTAGTTTGTGATCGTTGCCTTAAAAAATCTGCTCTACAGTGCCAAAATTTTTCAACTTGTGACCTCAGTAATCCAGAGATTTTTAATGAGCTAGATTTCGACAGTGAAAATTGAGATTATTTGCTTCTGAGAGTTCTCTGTAGTTTTTTTCTTTTGTTGGATGATCTTAATATTTCTCCTTAATTTGACCCTGAGGAAAAGTCAAATAATTACTTCCTTAACGATGATAAAATTCTTATGTTTTATCTCCTAATAATCTTCTGATTCACGAATATGGAGTGAATTATGAACCTATGAGAATTTTTTAGTTTGCCTCTCCCTCTTTACATTTGTCCCTACAAAAATCTTCAAGAATGGACCGAAGATGTCCCATATTTATAAAAATTGACTTTCCAAATTCTAATCAGATTCTGACATCAGTTGTTCAACGCACCTCTTGCTCAAACAACCATGCGAGGCTCCCAATAACTCGACTCTTGCAGTTGCACTATGGAACTCACCTCCCTCTAGCTTGGGTAGCATCAAGACGATAGTTATTTTTACTCTATCTCCTTATCTTTCAAACACATTCAAAATTAATCCTCATCTTCTTAGTCTATCTACTTTCATCCTCCAACTTTTATCATGTTTAGATTAGTCCTTCAAGTTTTGATTTGTTCAATTTGACCCTTGAAGTTTCAAAAGTTTAATTTTAATCCTCACTTCGCAAAATTCTTCAATTAACTTCCAAAGCTCTTCCAATCAAGTCCTTGCACTTCCAGACTTCATAAAATTTCGTCTTTTCTCAATTAAGCTCCCAAATCTTCCTTTTTGCTTAATCCATCTCCAAGTTGGGATTTTTATATACAAAATAATATAAAAAAACAAAGTAGAATTTCGCTCAAATTATCAATATTCAATTATTTTAAGAACTTAAATAAATGTGTAAAATACTCTTATCATTCACCATGAAATTCTTTACCTAACTAATGGAATTTGGAGGCATGACTAACTATGAAAGACTTGTCCTCTTTTAAACCTAAAAACCTAAAATTTCTAAATCTGCCACTGTTCCAACTCAACATCAAGCGCAGCAGCACGACTTGCAGCTAATTTAGTCATCTTATTTTAAAAGTGAGCCAATCTTCTTTGTCACAATACTTAGTTAAATTAATTTTATAAAAGTAACTTTTAAGCAAAGCAACACGATTAATCAAGAAACAAATAACAAAGTTATCTTACAATTACATGTTTCTCAAACTAACTGCAAGAAATTCTATATCAGAATTCATTGAACCTCCCCCACTCGCCCAAATTATAAGTACTCATTGCCCTTCCTTTAAATTCAGTTGAAGTCAACCCCACACGTTTTTATCTTGATTCATTGAACACCAACCTATACATAAATATTGTTATACATAGTATTCTCACTATACAACTTGTTCCTTTGACGTACTCATCGCTCATAATATATAACGAGTTAATAGTTGACTTCAATGTTCCAAAAGCTTACAACTTCAAACAACAAGAATTGCTATTTTTTTGCTACCAACCAGACAGCAGATCTGGTTTATGATCTTAGTTCGTTTCCCCTTTTGTACAAGATAAATGGTCCAAGAATTTTTCTTTGTCAAGAGGTCCGGCAATTTGCTAATTCTAGATCGGAAATTTTCAGTTTTGTTTTGATAAGAGTGATCGCGGGCTCGGTTTGGAAAATATAACGAAGAATGGAGGTGTAGAAAAAGTAAAATTTGGAAGAAACCTAGTTGTTGGTATGGGTGGCATAGGAAGTATAGCTCCCCGGAATTGCTATTTTTCATTAAACTCATTATGTCGATCCGTTTTCAAAGGTACGTCTCTTATACATTAATATGATTTCCAATGATGAAAATGAAACAACTGACTTTCTTTTCCTTTGTAAATCAGGTTCTGGCACGAGTAATTTTGGAATATGGTGTATAGTATTCATTGACTTTGTAAAATCATTTCATCTGTTTGTAAAGACTAGTTGATTAAATCGTCAAATTGTTAATGAACTCCCTTTATTTCAATGAATTGATTTTTGAGCTACTATTGGTAAAAGAATTTAACGTTTACACTTATATTTGATTATATTAATTTGCTTAAGAATTATGCTTTTAAGTAATGTTTGATTACTTTATTGAATGTATACGGTGGAATATGGTAGTTTTTGGGAAGCTAATACACAATTCCCATTCTCTTTGCAGCATATATAAGCTACACGACTATGGGGAAGCAACTCGTAATGGTAGCAATATAAAGTGCTTCACCACTTCCAAAAAGAGTAGATGGCAACATAAATAAACTCAACTTTTTATGGAAAAAAAGCCAAGAACCGCAACTTGAGATCTTGGCTTGAGTTACAAGTACTATCAAAATCTCAAGTCACGTGCTTCCTCCATCATGACCATCACCATATAAAAGAAAGTTGTGGTATCTTATGTCAAGGTTCTGTCCGTTGGAAACCAATATCAACGAGTATTTATTTACTATGAGAAGAAATATTGAGGAATTTCTAATGAGGATAGAATATGAATATCATTTGTGTTATGCAAATGAATTTATCAAGAGATAGAGACGAATTATTCAAATGCTACTATGAATATTAGCTGGAATCATGTGTATTAGCTGAAAATATATACCAGAAATATACTTCTTTGTGCTGTCCAATTTCTACATGCTAAATATGTCCTCATAGTTGGAATTATACCAGATCTGCAATGAGCATTGCTAAATCTAGCTACAATAGTATGGTACAGATATATTTCAAGCCAGTAAAGAGTTATAATGGTGGTTTCGAAAATTTCTGGAAGTCACAAGCCCTTTGCAAATTGAATTTTCCATGTTTAATTGATGGTGATTTAATGATCTTGGAAAAGAACCCTGTTAAATAAAATGCTTAACACCTTTTTTTAGTGGCCCAATGATGGAACCCAACAATTGAGCCCAAGTTTGTGACCCGATTTTTGCCCCCACTTGTTGCAAAGTCATGTCCTTCAAATGCGATTCTAGTTTGTTTTAATTGGATGGACGAGATGGTGTCAGGTGGAGCCAGTTGAACCGTTGGATGCAAATGTCGTTTCACTATTCTTGGCCCTATACTTTTCACTTTTTTTTTTGGTAAAGAATCCACACATCCTTAGTGACTTTTTAGGGTCCACCAAGGAAGGTCGATGGGGGTTAAGGGTTCCCCAACCATATTTATTTCAT
>NC_036238.1:15976097-16009646 GCF_002742605.1 Olea europaea var. sylvestris
GTGCTGTCCAGAATACCGCCATCTCTGGAACCTCTGTCTGACCCCCTCCTCTGAAGTCATAGGTATCTGAAAGATGTCTCCAAAGTGCTGCCATACCTAGTCGGAGATGCTGCTGCTCGTGAAAATATGATTGATGGTCTCAATTTCGGAACAACACTTACAACGAGAAGCCAACTGACATCCAATTCTCCTCTGAATAACAACATCTACTGGAATGAGATCCTGCCACAGTCTCCAGTAGAAGAATAAAATAGTGGTAGGCAAGATAGAGCTCCACAGCAGTCGATATGAGTCCTGAGGCTGGCGAACCAAACGGACTAGCTGCCATGCTGATTTGGTGATAAAGTCACCATCCGAAGTAATTTTCCAAACAATTCGGTCCGTGGCATCTGCACATAAAGGTATCGCCCCTATTATTATTCGAGAGGCTTAGGGTTAGCTTTTCATTTTTGCTCTTTGTAATTTTCTCTCAAAAAACCTCTGGTTTTTGGTTTAATCTCTAAATCTGTAGATGTTCTTGGTGAGATCTGATTCGTGCACTTGGTGTTAAGGTTATATCTGTTCTTGGTTGAACAGTGAGGGTAGATTACTCGGTATAATCTGTTTGTTCGAATCTGTGAGGGAAAATATAGGGTTTGAGGGCTGATCTTTTTAGATCTGTAGTTTATAAACCTTGTATTGATACTCTATTGCCAATTTCTAGTGGATTAGAGTGTTAACCACTTCGGTGGAAGCTCAACGTGGTGACGTAGCCCTTTTGGGTGAACATCCGGGCCTTCGGACAAAAAATCTTCGTGTTTCTTTCGTATTTCTGTACTTTCTTTGGATTATTGGAACTGTTAATACCAACAGTGGTATCAGAGCATTGTCGATCTGATACATAATTCGGTTCTTGGCTTCTAGTGCTCTTCTTGATGGTCAAAGAGTTTTACCTTTGTGGTACTACTTCTGTGAGCGTTCGACTTACTGCTTTTTGCTAAAAAGTAAAATAGTCTTGGTATTCACTATTTTACACTATTGGCCTGAGACGATTCTGGTAAAGAGTTTTCTAACCCTAAACCTAATTTTTCGATTCTTCAGATAACTCTATTGTTCTTGGTTGAGGCCTACCTGGATCTACCTTTGTCTAGGGTTTCATACGAGAACCCTAGAATCTGAGGGGACTGGGTTTAACAACTTCTTCAAGATTAAATGTTGACTGAAAATAAATGTTTTATGGTTTATTGGTTATCTGATTTACCTGCTTATTGTGTTGTATATTCTGTGCACTTGTGTGATAGTCATCTACACACTAATACTTTGTGTATACATTTGTGCATATAATTTTTTTTTACACTGCATATCTCAATCTACTTTGGCCAAAAAGATTGTTAAAATTTCTTTCAAAAATAATGACAAGTACGAAAGTTGATATAGAGATTTGGAATGGAAAAGGGGACTTTACACTTTGGAGTAAAAAAATGAAGGCACTTTTGATGCAACATAAATGTGTGAAAGCTCTTGATGAGTCTTAGGAAGAAGAAATCATAGAAAGAAAAAGAAACAAACAAATTGACATTGCATGGAGTCTTGATTTTCTTACATCTGATAGTGTCATTAGAGAAGTAGGAAAGACTGAGATTGCTGAAGAAATATGGACAAAACTTGAATCACTTTATAAAATGAAATCACTTCCAAATAAACGTTATCTTTGGAAACAATTCTTTAGTTTCAAGTTTGAACCACATCTTGATCTTGAAGCAAATCTAGACAGATTTAATAAACTAACTCAAAATCTCACAAATAGCAGTGAAAAACTCTCTAGTGAACAACAGGCAGTAGCCTTATTGTTTGCCTTACCTGAAAAATATAAAGATTTAAGAAATGCTCTTGAATATGGAAGAACTTCCATGACTGTGGAAGTTATTGTTGCCTCTTTAAGAAATAAAGAACTAGAGTTTCGAAGTGAAACTAAAACCTCCTCTGTAGGTTTTGGTTATAATGTCAGAGGACATAATCAATTCAAAAGGAACAACAATAACTTTCAAAATAAAAATCTTGGAAAACCAAAAGAATACAATGGAAACTTTCATAAAGGTAAGACCAGGTTTAATCATAACAATAATAAGGCTAAAGGAAAGAAATGCTACTTTTGTGGAAAAATGGGTCACTTTATCAAATATTGTGTTATAAGAATTGATGAACTGAAAAACATCAATAAAATTGAAGGTGGAGCCGCTATTGCTTATGAAGAAGCTGCAGGCTCAAATGGACAAGTCTATGTGGCTTGTCAATCTTTAATCAAGGATGAATGGATCATTGACTTAGGCTGTACATTTCACATGACACCCTGTAAGGAATACTTTATTGATTTTACTGAAATTAATGAAGGTCAAGTAATATTGGGAAATGATGTTACTTGTAAAATTAAAGGAATTGGCAAAGTTGATTTAAGACTAGAAAATGGAAATGTACTGACTCTGGACAAGATCAGATACATTCCCAAGCTAAAGAGAAATTTGATCTCTTTAGGTGTTCTTGACGATGAAGGTTTTGATACAACTATAAACAAAGGCACCTTGAATTTACAAAAGAACTTGAAAAATATCACTTGTGTTGAAAAAATTAATAAGATCTATGTTTTAAAAACTTTGCCAATGATAAACAAACCAATTTCAGCAACAGTAACTCAGCCTGATAAATTTGAAATTTGGCACAAAAGGCTAGGACATGTGAGTGATAAAAATTTATATATTCTTAAGAAGCAAGGCCTTTTAGGAAATGAAAAAATTGAAAATGTGTCCTTTTGTGAACACTGCATTTATGGAAAACAAAGAAAACTACCTTTTGGTATAGGAGTCCATAAATCTAAGTCTATTCTTGAATATCTTCATGCTGATCTGTGGGGACCAGCTACAGTGAATACCTATTCTGGTTTTAAATACTTCTTACTGATTGTTGATGATTTTTCAAAGAAGACCTGGGTTACTCTTTTAAAAAATAAATTAGATACATTTCAAAACTTTATTACATGGAATAAAAAGGTTAAAACCCTTAGAACTGACAATGACCTTGAATTCTGCAATGAGAAATTTGATAATTTCTGTAATAATAATGGAATTTTAAGACATAGGACTATCACCTATACCCCCACAACAGAATGGTCTAGCAGAAAGGATGAATAGAACTCTGTTAGAAAGAGTTAGGTGCATGTTAATTAGTGCAGGACTTCCAAAATTGTTTTGGGGGGAAGCTGTTAAAACTGTATCATATTTGATAAATAAATACCCCACAAAATCCTTGAATTATAACACTCCTGATCATGTTTGGAGTGGTCACCCAATTGATTACTCCAAACTAAAAGTTTTTGGCTGTGCAGCTTATGTACATCAAAATGAAGGGAAACTTGAACCTAGATCAATTAAAGGCATTTTCTTAGGTTATGGTGAGGGTGTAAAACGCTACAGAATCTGAATTAAGGATCAAGGAGGTTATAGAGTCATAATCAGCAGAAATGTAATGTTTAATGAAATGGACATGCCCTTTACTAAAGAAAAAGCACCTGCAACCCCTCAAATAAGTGAAAATAATTCATATCTTCAATTTGAAATATCCCCACCCATTTCAGATCTTGAAACCAATGACCAGATTGAGGTGGAGATTACTAATGAACAAGAAATAGCCCCTGAACCAGAATTTGAACAAGATATTGAATCTGAACTTGTCCCACCAATAAATCCCTTAGAAGACTATCAGCTTACTAGAGATAGAGGAAGGAGGGAGGTAAGACCACCTGCAAGATACAATGAATTAGATCTTGTCACAGCCTTAAATATACAGAATTTTCTAGACAATGAACCTAATTCATATGAAGAGGCAATTGGGGGAAAAAAATTCAAGTTCTTGGCTAGCAACCATGAAGGATGAAATGCTTTCACTTGACAAAAATAAGACTTGGGTGTTAGTTAATAAATCAAAAGGGGAAAAGGTTATTGATTGTAAATGAATTTACAAAATTAAAGAAGATGACTCAAAAGATGGAAATGTACGATTTAAGGCTAGACTAGTTGCAAAAGGCTTTAACCAAAGAGAAGGAATTGACTATAATGAAATTTTTTCACCTATAGTCAAATATACATCTATAAGAATTCTTCTTTGTATTGTTTCACAATTTGATTTTAAATTGGAACAGTTAGATGTAAAAACTACTTTCTTACATGGTAACTTAGAAGAAAAAAATTATATGACTCAACCTAAAGGTTTGAACAAAAAGGAAAAGAAAACTGTGTGTACCTTTTGCAAAAATCACTCTATGGGCTGAAACAAGCCCCTAGACAGTAGTACATCGGGTTTGATACTTTTATAAAAGGTCTTGACTTTAATAGGAGTGAATATGATCCCTGTTTTTATTATAAAGGTGATAGAGGTCCTGATTCTTATTATCTTTTGCTTTATGTTGATGATATGTTACTTGCTGGGTGTGATGTAACTGAAATAAATAATATCAAGCAAAATTTAAAACAAGAGTTTGAAATAAAAGACTTAGGATCAGCTAAAAGAATCTTAGGAATGGAAATTAAGAGAAATAGAAGTGATAACACACTATTTCTAACTCAAGAATCATATGTTTCCAAAATTCTATGTAAATTTGCTATGGATAAAGCAAAAGAAGTTACCTCACCACTTAGTAGTCAATTTAAATTCTCTACTGAACAGTGTCCTAAAATCGAGATAGAAAGAAATCGAATGGATAAAATCCCTTATGTAAATGCTGTAGGTTCAGTGATGTACATTATGGTTTGCACAAGGCCTGACCTTGCTTTTGCTATAAGTGTACTAAGTAGATATATGAGTAATCTTGGAGAACAACACTGGAAAGGCATGAAATGGCTTCTTAGATATTGTTGACATGCTAAAAGTGCAGCCTAAATCGAATAGCCCAAGGAATAAAGCCCAATTGGGGAATTCCCAAATCAAATAGCCCAAAGAATGAAACCCGACTGGGCAATTCAGGATAAAAGTCCGGATAGGGTTATTAATGAATGCAGTGGAAGCCCACAAACACAGTAACATCATCGCCCAAGCTTGCAAGACGCCCAAGATCTGAGCGAATGAAGTGGCTTACAGTTGCCCAGAGCTATGACCCTGTTCTCGCCCAAACCTTCGAATCGCTCAGGATCTTAGCAAACATAAGATGTCATGATTATCCAGAAGTCCAGTTATTGAAGCAGTTATTGAGTAACCTTATCACGTTCCATGATTCAAGGAGTTCAGTTGAAGACGGTTGAACGACAAAGAGTAGTGACAGTAGTTAGAGACGACAGTTCCACGACAAGTTAGCCAGCATAAAGAAAGTGGGTAGTTATAAAATAATCAAGCAGTTTCTAAGTGGTTGATTACGAAGAAATCATCAAAGGAATATAGAAGGAAGAGAAGACATAGAGCAAAAGGACCCGAATCAAACACTCTCAAATAGAGAATATGTAATTTCAATTTCTTAGTTTAGAATTAAACATTTCTTTTCAGTACTCATGTACTTGCACCCCTTGGAGGCATTCTGTTTAGTTTCCATTGTAAAGTCATCGCCAATAAAACTCCCTTTTTTGGGACTTTGTCTTAAGAGGTTTGTTCCTTACACAATCGTCTAATCCCTTTTTAATTATTAGCGACTACTTGCACGAAACAATTTGGTACGCCCAGTGGGACTTTGATGTTTGGTGTTGAAGATACAAAAGGTGAAACAATATGCCTCAAAAATATGATAAGGAAGCAAGTCAGGAAGGAGTCTAGTCTGTGATCGAGCGATATGAGGGGCAGCATAGCTCTCCACGAACAGATGGACAGAATCAGACCAGTCATAGTCGTTACGAACCAATGGCAGAGTTGAGTCCTGGAACTATGCGTGCATTACTTGGAGAACTCACATAGGATGTCGTTGAACAGGTAAATCTATGAAATATTCATAATATGGAAAGATTTACCCAGAATGAGAATGCACATTATGACAACATGGCCAAACAACTGAATACTTTGAATGAAATAATGAATAAGTTTGTAGGCCAAATTTGTCAGCCAGTTGTGCCTCTTGCAAATCACTTTCAAACTAGGACAATTGTGGGACATAATCCTCCAGTCCTACATCCAAATCAAGGGGTAGAACCACCTTTTGGTCCCTCTACTTCAAACCAGGGGGATGGTGTAATGCCAAATCAGAATAGTGGCAATGACACATCTAACTTGGGGGTAACCTAAACGTAAGTGACAATGTCCTAAATAATGGACAGAATGCCCCACGTGTTAATGATGGAATAAATATTCTAGCTAATGGTAACAATGGCCCAAATCATGGCAACTTTGTGGCCAACCATGACCAAATATCAGACCTCAAGCAAATCAACCGGTCAACCAACCTGTAGGAATTCCATATGACCCCAACGTCATGTTGAGGAATCAGATTATGGAAATAGTACAGGACCAGATGGCTTTTGGGGTACGTCCTGTTATTAGGCCGAGTTACACGAAACCATATCCTGATTGGGTAGACCAAGCATATCCATGGCCTAGAGGGTATAAAGTGCCAGAATTCTCATTATTTACCAGTTTAGGAGAGGTGTCTACTCTAGAACACATAGGGCGATTCACACTGCAAAGTGGTGACGTAACTGATTACCATAAAATCAGGTTGTTCTTTAGTTCATTAACAGGAGTAGCTTTCTCCTGGTTCATCAATTTGCCAGTAAACTCTATCCAAATATGGCAACAATTGGAGCAATTTTTCCACGCTCAATTTTATAAGACTGGGTTTGAAGTTACTTTGGCCGATTTGGCGAATCTACGTCAAATGCCAAATGAATGGGTAGAAGATTTCCTTCAAAGGTTCAAGACAGCAAGAAGTGAATATTTTGTACCTTTTCCCGAAAAGGAGTTTGTCAAAATCGCTCAAGGTTGTCTAAGCTTTGATTTGAAAAAGAAGTTCCAAGAGAATGAATTTCTTGATCTTTTCCGATTGAGCACGAACGTGATTAGGTATGAATGATTAATAAGAGAATAAGAGCAAATGAAAAATTCTAGCAAGGGGACTTATTATAGAGACCCAAATTTTGATGTTCATACCATTAATGATGAGTATTATGATCAAACCGAAATGTGTTTGGCCAAATTAATCAAAGGAGACACGTATACTTGTCCTATAATGGCTAAGTTGAGACCGTCGGGTAAGGATGAGCCTATAAAAGATGAAAACAAAAAGGTTAGAACGTTCTCGTTCGATGTAACCAAAGTTGACCTTATATTTGATAAATTATATAAGGATAAATAGATAAAGCTGAGCGATAAACATAAATTGCCAAGCCCTGAACAAGTTAAGGGTAAAAAATATTGTAAGTGACATAATGCATGGTCACATTTGACTAATAACTATTTGGTTTTTCGCCATGTGTTACAGGATGCCATTGAATCAGGACGAATTACGTTTGAAGATAAGAAGAAGATGGCAGTGGATGAAAATCCTTTTCCACAGCCACTTAGGATGAACATGATGACGACTGATTTCAAAAACAAGTTGCCAAAATTCAAGTTGGTTATAGATGATGGAAAAGAAGACCCTGGACCACATCCTAGTGTCTTTGAACGTATCAAAGGGAAGGAGCCCAAAAAGGATGAAAACGTCTTATGTGCAAGATGTAAAAGATAAATGAGTGGGAATACAAAGAAACCAGGGATATGGCAGCATTACCATCACCCTAGTTTTTTCCCAAACGCTCAGCCTGGTAGAGGGCGAGGTACATCGTTCTATAGGAGACCACCTTTTGAGAGGCAGTTTAGGCCAGTGAATAATGGGAGAACATTCAAGCCACAGCCTCGCCAACCAAATGTATGACATTCGTTCCAGTATAATGCAGGAAGGGCGATGCCCTTTAACGAGATGACTAGAACCCAACAAAGGCATTTTCAACGGAACTATGGACGAATGATGAGGCAACAACAGGGAATGCCACGTCCTAAGGTGCCTAAGCTACTCAAAATGGCCAATCAAAATATTCTCAAAGACAGTGAGGAGACCGGTATAGGTGAATTGATGAAAGAATTGCCAGAAAGTTCTTCTGGGAGGTCGAAGTTTGAGCGAGACAGAAGAGATGGAGAAGATCCAGATCAGTCCCTTACTATTCAGTTCGGTACGTTACCTCCTGTTATGGCTAATAACTATTTGCTAGCTAATGAGTTCAAGAATAAAGAGAAAGAAGAAGAAGAGAGGGAGGACAACGAAGAAGAAGCATGCGCGCTGGAATATGAAGAAGGCCAAACTTCTAGAGGGGCCTACGATGATGGTACGATAGATATCGAAGAGGAAATTGATTTGGAAGCAGAAAGAAGAAAAAGAGGAGTATCGTACAATACTCTGTTGAAGCAACTACATCGAAAGGGGGTTCGTGAAGTGGACTTGTTGGGGGAACCGTCTGGGCATTCTTTCAATTATTACGTGCTGTACGAGACGCCCAAAAGAAAAAAGAGAGTTCCTCGCTCTTAAAAGTATGGATCACCTCCAAGAATAATGCATCCTCCCACAGGTTGGGTAACTGAAGAAGAAGCATTAGAAAACAGTAAAAAAGAAATTCAAGAAACGGAAGCTCAGTGTGACATGTTGCACGCTGACTTATTACAAAAGGATAACTCGACAAAGGACAAGTAGGAAGTGGAAATAGATGCTGTCGAAAATGTTATTTTTAAGCGACCAGCCATGAAGTTAACTAAACACTTGAGGCCATTGTATGTTAAAGCTCCAGTTAACGACATACCTGTGGCAAAAGTGCTTGTCGATAATGGAGCAGCTATAAACACCATTCCATCTAGGATGATGAGGAAATTTGTAAAGATAGAAAGTGATATGATCTCAACAGAAGTCGTCCTTACGAGTTTCAATGGAGGAGCAACTTCAGCTAAAGGGGTTATGCCATTGGACATAACTATAGGGATGACTACTAGGACCACAATCTTCTTTGTAATAGATGGTCCTACTAGTTACAATGTGTTATTAGGAAGGGATTGGATACACGGAAGTCGTTGTATACCCTCATCGTTCCATCAATGCTTGGTTTTTTGGAATGGAAAAGGTGAAGCAGAAGTGGTGCAGGCCGATCATAGACCTTTTGTCGCAGAAGCAAACTTAGTAGAAAGGTTCATGTACGAAGGAAATTATGGACCTGTCAGAGTAGTCCAAGATGGAGAAAAAACTCAAATTGTCGCGCAGAATGAAGAGTCATTTTCGGTGGATGCACTCACTGCAATGTTCAATCAGATGAGGCCAAACATAGTGGCCCTATAAGAGCCAGTAATTGGCAAAAGGGTAATCAAGGAGTTTTAAATGAGTTGTAAGCAACAAAGGCAAATGGCCAATATTCAGGCCTTCAAATCCAAATTAATGGCTTTCAATAAAGAATGCAAAGACAAGACGATAGAAGAAGCAGCCTTGAAAGCATTGAGAGACAAATTGGTAGTGTTCGAGTTGGGACAAAGTATTGGCTGAGAAGTCAACAAGGTGGATTGTTTAGAAGAAGAAGTGCCTACAAGGGAATTGGACGATGAAGTGATGAGGATCGCCAAGCCTGGATACGGTCAAGCACAAGACCCTCTGATTAAAGTGAATATTGGCAATGAAGGAGAAGATCGCCCAATATTCATCAACCAAATGCTCGATCAAGAGGTTAGTGATAAATTAATCGCTTTATTAAAAGAGTATAAGGATTGTTTTGCTTGGGAATATGAACATATGCCTCGTTTAGATAGAGATTTGGTGGAACATAGATTGCCAACCAAGCCAAATTTTAAACCTCATAGGCAACCTCTTAGACGTTTTGCTCCTAATGTACTCCCTGAGATTAAGAAAGAGATAGAGCGATTATTAAAAGCAGGCTTTATTAGAACAGCCAGATATGTCGAATGGTTATCCAATATCGTGCCAGTACTAAAAAAGAATGGTAAATTAAGGGTGTGTATATACTTTAGGAATTTAAACATAGCCACACCCAAAGATGAATATCCAATGCCCCCGGTAGATTCTTTAGTAGACTCAACTGCCGGACACGTAATGTATTCCTTCATGGATAGGTATTCAGGATACAATCAAATTTATATTGTTGAGGAAGATATATACAAAACTGCCTTTAGATGCCCTGGATCTCTAGGATGTTTTGAATGGGTAGTTATGCATTTCGGCTTGAAAAATGCAGGGGCAACATATTAAAGGGCAGTGAATTTGATTTTTCATGATATGATAGGCAAGTTTGTTGAAGTGTATATAGATGATATAATGGTCAAATCCATTAAAGAAGGGGACCATTTTGAACAATTGAGATGTTCATTTGAGCGAATGAAGCAATATAAATTAAAATTGAATCCCTTGAAACGTGCATTTGGTGTTAATGTAGGAAACTTCCTTGGTTTCTTAGTACACAAAAGGGGGATTGAACTTGATAAAAATAAAGTGAAGGCCATTTTAGAAGCTAAACCACCTAGCAACAAAAAAGAATTGCAAAGGTTTCTAGGCCAATTAAACTTTTTAAGACGTTTCATTTCTAATTGTGTAGGGCGAACTAAAGCTTTTTCACCGCTTTTAAAGTTGAAAAATCAGGACGAATTCGTCTGGAAAGAAGAGCATCAAAAGGCTTTTGAAAGTCTAAAGACATATTTATCAAGTCCACCAGTGTTGGTGTCACCAATCCAAGGACGGCCAATGAAAGTGTTTGTATCGGCTGAAAAAGAATCAATAGCTGGAATGGTCGAGCAAGAAGACCAATTTGGTGAAGAAAGGGCGATTTACTACTTGAGTAGACGGTTAACAAAATGCGAATGTAATTACTCTGCTATTGAAAAATTATGTCTTGCATTGTACTTCACATGTACAAAATTAAGGGCTTATTTACGGTCCGTAACCGTTTATTTGATTTCTAGAGTAAATTTGGTTAAGTATATGTTCTCTCGCCCTATTTTACACCAAAGGGTAGGCCTTTGTACATTAGCATTATCGAAATTCGAAATACAATACATACCCCAAAAGGCAATAAAAAATCAGGCTTTGGCTAACTTTCTGGCCGATCATCCATGCCTTGACATGCCTGAAGAAATTGATTTAGAAATCAATTCATTCAAATTAAAACCTTGGGTTTTATATTTCAATGGGTCAAAAACCTCTAAAGGTACAGGAGTAGGAATAGCGTTGATAAAACCTTTAGGGATTTGTTACAAATTCGCATTCACTTTGGATAGGATGTGTACCAACAATCAAGCCGAATATGAAGCTCTAATCGTGGGCCTAGAATTAATGATAGATATGGGGGTAAAGAATGTGATCGTTAGAGGTGATTCTCAATTGGTAATTCACCAATTGATTGGTGATTTTAAATGTCAATGTGATTCCATTATGAGTCAATATGAAATCACCCAAGAGTTGTTGGAAGATTTCGACCAAGTAGAGCTTCAATGCGTTAATAGGATATCTAATGACGTGGAAAATGAGTTGGCCCAGATGGCCTCAGGGTACTCAAAGGTTTTAAATTAAAGTCTACTTATGAGTATGGAACAATATTGCCCGTGGTCCAAAGAAGGGCGAGAACGATTGAAATTCATTGCATATAAAATGGAGATGCAATAGATTGGAGGGCAGAGATTAAAAGGTTCCTTAAAGAACCTAATAAAGGAAATAGTAAAAAAATGAAGTTGCGTTTGCTAAACTATACACTGATAGATGAAGAGTTGTTTAAGAAACGCTCTGATGGTATATTGCTAAAATGTGTAAGTTTGCAAGAAGCTAGGACGATCGTGGCTGAAGTGCATGAAGGGATATGTGGAGCTCATCAAATTGGCCAAAGGATGAGATGGTTGATTCTTAGGAACGGATATTTTTGGCCCAAGATGGGAGAATCGTGTGTTTAATAGGCGAAGAGTTATCTAACATAACAAAAGCATGGTCCAATACAAAGGGTGCCAGCAAGAGAAATGACACCCATTATCAAACCTGGCCGTTCAAAGGTTGGGCGATAGATCTGATAGGGAAGATTTATCCTCCATCGTCCAAGCAACATACCTTTGTTATAGTTGCAACTGATTTTTTCACTAAGTGGGTAGAAGCGATACCTTTAAAGGAGATCACCCAAAAGAGTGTCATAGAATTTATCCGTGATCATATTATTTATAGATTTGGAATTCCACAAACTTTGATGGTAGATCACGAAACTTCTTTAAATGGAGATCAAGTGAATAAATTCTTGAGCGAGTTTGGAGTTAAATTTGTAAACTCCACACCATATTATGCTCAATCCAATGGACAAGCAGAATCTTCTAATAAGATTCTAAAAAATGTCATAAGGAAAATGATAGATGAAAATGCTAGAAATTGGCACGAATGTCTAAACAAGGCCTTATGGACTTATAGGACGTCGCCTCGGTCAAGTACTAAAATTACTCATTTCCAACTTACTTATGGACAGGAGGCCATTTTGACTATGGAAATCAACGTGCAATCGATCAGAGTGTATTTGTAACATAAGTTCAGTGATGATGAGTATACCGAATCACTAGTTCAGAACTTATTGGAGTTGAACGAATTAGAGTTGGACGTCCTAGACAGATTGCAAGTTCAAAAACGAAGGATGGCTAAGTTTTATAATAAAAAGTTATAGCCAAGCCGTTCAGCTTGGGCGTATTGGTTTGGAAAACAATACTCCCTTTGGATAGCAAGGATCCAAAGTATGGCAAATGGTCACCCAATTGGGAAGGACCATATAAAGTAAATAGTGTGTTGCCTAATGGAGCCTATCATTTGGAAGATTTAGATGGCACCAGGCACATGAGGTTCATTAATGGCAAATATTTAAAAAATATAGTTCCTTCCTTATGGGAAAGTGAACAAATAAAAGCTTAATCAAATCGCATTGAACGATCGTAGAAAAAAAAAGGCCAGAGCAAAATATGTTCAAATAAATTCCTTTATTATCAAACGTTCATTACAAAGTTGCAAGATACAAAATACTAAATGCTCTATAAGCTACAATTGAGAGCAAACTAATCTCTCGGTCGATCGCCAAGTAAGAGGGTGAACTGGCCTTAATTGCCATCTTGATCGCACTACTGCAAAGGCAAGCAGAGAGGCCGAGAAGCACTCTCAGCAAGCAAAAGGGAAGAAAATCACCCTCACATCGCCTGCCTAATCGCATTGCTGCAATAATAGACAAGCAGACTGAGAAGCACTCTTAGTAAGCAAGGTGGCTTGCAGGCATCCTCAAAAATTGTCTTCTATCATTGAACTCCTTGTAAAGAACATGGAGACGATAGGAAGAATTTTGCTGGCCAAAGAATATTTCCTATATCTCTCATACCAAAGGTGACATCAAAACAGATAGCAAGACGGGCTGATCAAATGGTACATTTCTATGGAAGACGAAAATTTTGGATCAATCGTTGAAATGCCAAATGATGACAGTAAATTAGTTTTTGAAGAAAATAATGAAAAGGAAAATGAAAAGTGTGAAATATGCGTGCATTTATAAGGGCGTGAAGGTGAAGAGACAGAATATGAATGGCCACGTTCTTGCCTAGTAATTGGAATCAAGTGGCCTAAAGTCTTGGGAAAAGAGATAGAAATACCAAGAGAAGATGTACATGAATCTTAGTATAAAGCAGTTAAATGTTTGGGGGATTGACGATTAAGGACAAACCTCAACAAATACACAAGAAGACAAATTAGTCGTTCATTAATGATAATGGCTGCTGTTACATTCAAAATTGACAATGGCTATCAGGATAAAGGCCCGGATAGGGTTATTAATGAATGTAGTGGAAGCCCACGAACATGGTAACATCATTGCCCAAGCTTGCAAGACGCCCAAGATCTGAGTGAATGAAGTGCCTTATAGTCGCCCAGAGCTATGACCCTGTTCTCGCCCAAACTTTCGAATCGCCCGTGATCTTAATAAACATAAGATGTCATGGTTATCCAGAAGTGTAGTTATTGAAGCAGTTATTGAGTAACGTTATCACGTTCCACGATTCAAGGAGTTCAGTTGAAGATGGTTGAACGACAAAGAGTAGTGGCAGCAGTTAGAGATGACAGTTCCACGGTAAGTTAGCCACCATAAAGAAAGTGGGTAGTTATAAAGCAATCAAGCAGTTTCTAAGTGGTTGATCATGAAGAAATCACAAGGGAATATAAAAGGAAGAGAAGACATAGAGCAAAAGGACCCGAATTAAACACTCTCAAACAGAGAATATGTAATTTCAATTTCTTAGTTTAGACTTAAACATTTCTTTTTAGTACTCGTGTGTTTGCGCTCTTTGGAGGCATTCTGTTTAGTTCTAATTGTAAAGTCGTCACCAATAAAACACCCCTTTTTGGGACTTTGTCTCAAGAGGTTTGTTCCTTACACAATCGTCTGATCCCTTTTTAATTGTTAGCGACTACCTGCGCGAAACAGATATCTTAAGGGAACTTCAAAATTAGGACTAATGTTTGGAAAAAGGAAAATTGGGATTAAATTAAATGGATTTGTAGATTCTGATTTTGCTGGTAATCGTGATAATAGAAAATCAACATCTGCATATGTTTTTACTTTAAATGACACCTGCATGAGTTGAAAATCACAACTGCAAAAGATAGTAGCTATGTCTTCTACAGAGGCTGAATATATTGTAGCAACAGACGCTGTAAAGGAAGGTATTTGGTTGAAAAATTTGTTGGATGAAATTGGCTTTACTGGTAATGATGCTTTAATACATTCTGATAGCCAATCTGCTATACATCTTAGTAGAAATCCCATTTTTCATGATAGAAAAAACACATAGATGTTAAATTCCATTTTATAAGAGACATTATAGAAAAGAACATAATAAAAATTGAAAAGATATCCACTAAGTGTAATCCAGCAAATATGGGTACAAAAATACTTCCTGTACATAAATTTAGGGATTGTTTAAATCTCCTAAATGTTATTCCTGACTGAAATCCCTTTTACAGGTATAAAGAGCACATGATATCGAAGGAGGAGTTAACATCTAGTCCACAATGAAACCCAAAGGTGTCAAGCAAGGTGGAGATTGTTAAATAAAATGCTTAACACCTTTTTTTAGTGGCCCAATGATGGAACCCAACAATTGAGCCCAAGTTTGTGACCCGGTTTGCCCCTACTTGTTGCAAAGTCGTGTCCTTCAAATGCGATTCCAGTTTGTTTTAATTGTATGGACGAGATGGTGCCAGGTGGAGCCGACTGAACCGTTGGATGCAAATGTCGTTTCACTATACTTGGCCTTAGACTTTTCACTTACCATTATTATTCGAGAGGCTTTTAGTGTTAGCTTTTCATTTTTGCTCTCTGTAATTTTCTCTCGAAAAACCTCTAGTTTTTGGTTTAATCTCTGAATCTGTAGATGTTCTTGGTGAGATCTGATTCGTGTATTTGGTGTTGAGGTTGTATCTATTCTTGGTTGAACAGTGAGGGTAGATTACTTGGTGTAATCTGTTTGTTCGAATATGTGAGGGAAAATATAGGGTCTGAGGGATGATCTTTTTAGATCTGTAGTTTGTAACCTTATATTGATACTCTATTGTCGGTTTCTAATGGATTAGAGCGTTAACCACTTTGGTGGAAGCTCAACGTGGTGATGTAGCCCTTTTGGGCGAACACTCGGGCCTTCGGGCGAAAAATCTTCATGTTTCTTTCGTATTTCTGTACTTTCTTTGGATTATTAGGACTGTTAATACCAACAAACCCTACAATAACTTCGGCGTGGCAACTTTAGAAATCGTGTTCATAAGAATGTGTTCGTCTTTTAAATTTTTTGGCTTCTGAGAAATGGTAGCGGATGGAGGAGGAAAAGACTGTAAATCAACGTTGAACATTTACAGTTCTTTCTTCTTCTTTTCCTTTTTATGGAAATGCCATTTGTGTATATTTAACTATTGCATTTCGTAGGAATTTCCATTATCCCCGAGTCTGCTAACATGAATCAAAACATGAAATGTACAACAACAAAAGGTAATCTTGGAGGAACAAACTCCCTAGGGCGTGTTATATGGGAACTTCAGGGAAAAAGTTTGCCATAGTTGTGTACTTTCGCCTTAGTAAATTCGACCGACCTTTGTTTTAGTCGATTGGTCTACTTCTTCCATTTGCTATAAATTAGACCCGTATGAATTCCAAACTAAGCACGAACACTAGAGAAAGCACACTTCGGAGTTTAGATTCTTAAAGAGCCGTCAAAAGGCTCGAGTTGTAACTCGACTCTCGACTACAACTCAGATAATGCTTCTTGCACAAGTACTTCTGTAGTTGGCTTCCAAACACATCCTTGAGCAATACTCTTCTTTCGGTTTTTCAGTGTGGTAGATTATCCTTATGAACATAGATATCTTGATAAACTCCTTAATTGCTAATTTATGTGAACTTAAGTGAAGTCGTAACTAGCCATGCTGAAAGGTACGACTAGATCACCTCATTTCAGGGAGAGCTAATGCTAGCGTCACATGACCATTTTTGATTTTACACATGCTTATCATAAAATTTAATTAAATTAAGCCAATTGCAAGGCTGAATTACAGAACTATTGCCCTTTTTATATTTCTTCCTTGTGCATCCAAGTTCATTGCAGAATACATCATAAATCTCCCAACTACTGCATAAGAGAATCAGCAATTGAGTTAAAATCGATGGCACTGACTTTTGATAATCTGAAATTGACACAAGACTGCTTATCATACTAATTAAAAAAGGCCAATCACCTAGGTGTACCTAGAGTATGATGGGTATGCGTTTCACAGCTACTTATATCAATGTTTTAAAAAGAATCAATGGAGTATTGGAGCGATTTGTATTTATGAACAGAAGCACATAGTTCACGACATTTGAGGTGCAAGTTCTACTTGAGCACCCAAATTTGGGTCAATACTGATAAAATTTTTTTTTTAACAATGGTCTCGCACCATGCCAAATGCGTCCGAACAAATAGAGCAAAATAAACTGTTGTGTTTTGTACAATAATATTGATAAACAATATGGAATCAAGAAAGAAAGAGAATATAATATTACGTGGTTTGGTAGTAAGCCTACGTTCAAGGGAGCGAAATGACTATGTTTTTATTATATGTGAATAATAGGGTTACATAGAAAGATTTGCCTAATTTATAAAACATTTCTATTTTCTATAAAACAATTTCAAGAAGAAAATGAAGTGAAAGTAATATTATGATTTGTGTAACAAAAAATAGTATGGGATTGATGTTAATCTACGAAACGATGCACTTCCTTGCATGTAAAAACGATGGTCTTCTTGTCACAAGTGCATTTCATTGTGATAGTCCAGACAAAGTGAATAAAGGTAGTTGTGTACAATATTCTACATTTTAAGACAAATCACTGTAGATCGGGAAACATTCTAGCATATGTGTAAGATTTAACAACACGATATAGATGAAATCAATTTCAAAAATGAATCCTGTCATTCAAGCTCATAAATAGGGATGACAACGGGGCGGGGTCCACGCCCTACCCCGCCTTAGACGGGGTGCGGGCGGGGGATATATATATATATCAAAATGGATTTTTTTACGAGTAAATTGTTTATAAATAAAATTATTTTTAATCTTTTTTCCCTCTTTACGAGGCGGGTTTAGCCCAGCAATGGGGTGCCCCTCCCCATCCTACCAACTTGTTTAGGGCGAGTTTTTTACCTCATTCGGGGCGGGGCTCGTCGGACGGGTTTTGGCGGGTTTAGCCCAGCAACGGGGTGCCCCTCCCCATCCTACCAACTTGTTTAGGGCGAGTTTTTACCTCATTCGGGGCGGGGCTCGTCGGACGGGTTTTTTTGCCATCACTACTCATAAAGTCGAATTCAATTGAAGAAAATTGAAAGGGGGACAAAAAACCCACACAATAAGTTGCAAGACACAATCGAACTTAAAACAGAAATTAAACTTGCAGAAAATAAAGAACACAACAAGATTTTTCGATTGAACCTCCACAGGTTCAGTGACAAGTACCTAATCCCCTGTTGAGCATCCTATCGAAGTGGATATTGCTCAGTTGCACTAAAGCCCCAAAAATAGGCAATCGAAGGTTACAAAGTTCAATCACTACAAGAATACACAAGAAAGAGACTTATTTCTTTGAAGGAACCACAGATCTGTCTCAGACTCACAACAAATCAACATAACACATCCCTAATCTCAACACATGAGAACTCTAAGTATCACTCAGGAACAGATCAGTATTCAGTTATTAATAACCTTCCAAAACATTGAATGAGATGATCGATTACAGAAAAATAGGGAAGACTGAAAATCCTAACTCGAGAGAGAACTGAAGAACACTCTCGAACCTCACTCAAGAGTCATACCAAATGAAAAGTCACACAACCAAACGAGCCGTCAATCTCATTTATATCACCATCATGTAAACCCTTCATCCAATGGTGGGAATTAAGCTAGGTGTCATCATCAGGCAGAATGCCATTTATAACAGCGTATTTTCATAACACGTTTTTGATGACTGAAAATATGGAAGCATAAATAACATGGTTCAAGTCACAACAATCTCCACCTTGCTCCCATATTTTCTGCTTTAGTGCAGCCAGGAGACAATATCACTTTCTCCTTTCATTTGCTCCAAGTACCTGCAATTTTATCACATAGAATCAATAGATAATGTCTTCAAACAGTTTTTAAATTTGTTCAAAGGTATTATCTTTGTTCCCATATCAGATGGGTTATACTGAGTAGGTACTTTACCAATTTTTAAAACACCTTTTGAAATGATGTCTCTAATAAAGTGATACTTAATGTCTATGTGTTTAGTCCTATCATGATACATGGGATTTTTACTAAGATGTATAGCACTTTGATTATCAGAACATAATGTTGCATTTTCATCAACAATTCCAAGTTCCTTAAGTAATCCACTTAACCATATTCCTTCTTTAAAAGCATCAGAAACAGCAATGTATTTTGCTTCAGTTGAGGATAAAGCTACAATCTTTTGTAATTGTGATTTCCAACTAATTACTGTACCACATAAGGTAAAGAAATAGGATGAAGTTGATTTCCTATTGTCCTTATCTCCAGCAAAATCAAAATCAGTAAATCCCTTTAAGGTTGCTCCTTCTTTGTTCATTTTAAACACAAGACCTAAGTTTGTAGTACCCTTTAAGTATCTTAAGAGCCATTTTAAAGCATTCCAGTGTTCTTCCCCAGGGTTACTCATAAACCTACTTAATATGCTAATGCTGAATGCAAGATCAGGTCTAGTACATACCATTAAGTACATCACAAAACCAATAACATTTGCATAAGGTATTTTTGACATTTTATCAGATTCTTCAAAGGTTTTGGGACAAAGATCAGGGGTTAACTTAAAATGATTTGCAAGAGGCAAAGACATAGATTTACAGTCAAACATGTTGAATTTTTTCAAAATCTTTATCACATAATCATATTGATTCAGAAATAACATATTTTTCTGTTAATCTTTATAAATTTGCATGCCAAGAATCTTTTTAGCATTTCCAAAATCTTTCATGTCAAATTTAGATTTAAGTTGTTGCTTAATATATTCAATTTTAGATTTATCACAACTTGCAAGCAACATATCATCCACATAAAGTACAAGATAAAGAGAATGTTTACCTCCTTTACCTCTACAATATAAACATGTATCATAATTGCTCTTTTGAAAACCAAGTTTCAATACAAAAGAATCAAATCTTTTGTACCACTACCTAGGAGCTTATTTCAGGCCATACAGGGACTTCTTTAACAGGCACTCAACATTTTCTAGAATTCCTTTCACAAACCCAACTGGTTGTTTCATATAAATTGTTTCATCCAGATCACCATAAAGAAAAGCAGTCTTAACATCCTACTGGTCAGGTTCCTACTCAAATTGAGCAACTAAGGCAAGTAAACATCTGATTGTAGTGTATTTAGCTACAGGAGAAAAAATTTCAGTGTAATCTACACCTTTCTTTTGTGTAAATCCCTTTGCAACTAACCTAGCCTTATATCTAAGACTATTATTTCCCCCCTCACCTTCTTTTATCTTATAAATTCATTTACAGTCTATAAGCTTTTGACCTTTTGGCGTCTCAACTAATTTCCAGGTTTTACTTTTAAGAAGTGAACTCATTTCAATTCCATAGCTGTTATCCAATGCTTAAAGTCTTTGCAGTTTATGGCATCTTCATAACTGTTAGGCTCATTTTCAGTTTGTTCCTGATAGGTAAATAATGAAACAAAATCATCGGAATCATATCTTGGAGGTGGGCAGACTCCTATCTCTAGTTAATTAATATTCTTCAATGGGATAGGTTGGATTTTCAAATTGGTCATTAGTGTTATTATGCAGATTATTTTCAGTTTCATTTTCAGCATCATTTTCAGCATTAATCATTTCTGGTTCAACAGGTACATTGGTTTTTCTTTCAATCTTAGGAGGCTCCACCTCAATTTGTAAATCATCAGAAGTCAAATTTTGTTTTCCTTCTAGGCATGGCATAAGTGATTCTTAAAGACAACATCTCTTCTAACAATCACCATATAACCTTTCCCACTTTTAACCCATAGTCTATACCCCTTCACATTTTCACCATAACCCAAGAAAACACATTTAAGTGATCTAGGTTCTAGTTTTTCAATATTTTGGTGTGCATAAGCAGCACATCCAAAAGTTTTTAAATGTGAATAATCAATAAAATTTTTAATCCATACTGATTCAGGTACTTCAAAGTTTAGGGCAGAAGTGGGTGTTCTATTAACTAAATATGTAGCTATTTTTACAGCTTCACCCCAAAATATTTTTGGCAATCCATCTAACTTTATTTAGTAAAGTTTTGTTCATTCTTTCAGCTATGCCATTTTGTTGAGGTGTATAGGTAACAGTGAGATGTCTTAATATACCATGTTCTTTATAGAAGTTATTAAACTCATGATTACAAAACTCTAGACCATTATCTGTTCTTAATATTTTTATCTTGTGATTGGTTTGATTTTCTATTTGTGTTTTCCAGTCCCTGAAAAAGTCTCATCTTTAGATTTTAATAAGAAAATCCAAATTTTTCTTGAAAAATCATCAATGATCAAAAGATAATATTTAAACCCTGAAAGAGTACACACAGATGCAAGTCCCCACAAATCAGCATGCAAGTGCTCAAGAAATTGTTTAGTTTTATGAGTTCCAGGCAGAAAAGGAAGCTTAACTTGTTCACGAATCATGCATTGTTCACAATGACCAATATCACCAAGATTTTGTTTACCAAAAATTCCTTTGTTTTCTAAAGCCTTTAGAATTTTCTTGCCAATGTGGCCAAGTCTCTCATGCCATAATTTTGCAAAAGAAAAATTTTCAGTTAAAGCAGTAGCAGTTAAGCCAAGTAAAGGTTTAGCTTTAAGAAAATAAAGTCCAAGTCTTTTAGGGGTGCTAATGACTAAATCATTGCTCCTAAGAATTTCAATATGTACATGACCCAATTTTATGTTGAACTCCATATCATCCAACATTTCTAGAGACACTAGATTTCTCTCAAGTTCAGGAACATATCTAGTTCCTTTTAGAAATAGGACATTTCCATTATCAAGTAACAATTTTATAGTACCTATTCCATTTACTTTACATGTCATATTGTTACCCATTATGACTTGCCCACCAGTATTTTTTTCAATTTCAAGAAAACTATTCTTATTAGGGCACATATGAAAAGAAAAGTCTGAATCAAGAATTCATTCATCACTTTGTCTCTTGTCCCCATTAACAAGGACCAACTCATCTTCATTTTTATCTTTGTTATACACTAAGGCTACATCTCCAACTTCATATTTCTTTTCTTTTGACTCATTTTTCTTTTTATAATAGTCTTTAATAAAATAGCCCTATTTTCCACAATAAAAACATTTCTTTCCTTTGGCCTTGTTTTTAGACTTTCCCTTATCACCCCATTTTTGCTTATTTTCAATTGAAGCTTTTGAGTGATAGTTAGGTTTACTAAAGCCTTTTCCTTTTGCCATTAAAGTATCCCTATTATGACGTTCTTTTGTTTCAGATTTTATTTCAAGGGCCTTATTTTTTAGGGCATTAATTATTATTTCTGTAGTAAGTTCATTCCTACCATATTCTAAGGCAACCTTGATATCTTTATATCTATCACTAATGGAGTTCAACAAGATCACAGCTAGCTGATCTTGTGAAAGTTTTTCATCACAGTTGGTAAGATCTTGAATCAATTTTGTAAACCTATTCAAGTTATCATCCAAATCAGTGGAAGGGTCCATCTTAAAAGAAAAGAGTTGTTTTAACAGATAACATTTGTTTGGGATGGTCTTTGTCACATACTTCTAATTTAGTCCACAGTCAGAAGCTGTCTTAGTTTCACCAATAGTTCTTATAACATTTTTAGACAGATACAAGAAAATAGTACTCCAAGCTATCTCTTCTAATTCAGCCTTCCTAGTAGGGTTCATGTCTTGAGGCCAAGTGTCATCTAATGCCCTAACACATCTCATTTGCATTAGTATTGCTTTCATCTTTTGACTCCTTATATTGTTTTCACTTTTTCCATCGAATTGTGCAACCTCAAATTTAGCAGTAGCCATTTTTTTATGTCACACAAAATGTACAAGTTCGAGTCAAAAGATCACACCACAGCATACACTGGACACACAACAATGTCAACTAGATTCACAGTATTGTTCAAGAAGACACAACACATGCAAGTTTAAAACACATATGTAATATGCAGATCAATTTAAGAACTCAATAACAGAGGGCAGAAATTTTAGGTTTCTGTAAAATTCCTCCTTCAAGATTCCCCAGATACACCCCCAAAATTGGGCTTTTCTCAAATTCCCAAGACCTCACAAGAGTCTTTGGACAAAGACCAGACACCAGTGGGTAATTGGTGTATGATTAATCAAGGGAAGAAAATCGAAATACACAATTTCATAAAGTAAACTTTACAAATTTAAAAGATCTCACCCAACGAGTATAAAATACTCAAGGTCCTTCAATACTGTTTAAAAAACAGTTCCAAAAATTTCAAATGTGCAGCAAATCGATCCCTCCTTCAAAGATCCAGGTATCTTGCCCCAGTTCAACGCTCTGATACCACTGAAAGGGGGCCAAAAAATCCACACAATAAGTTGCAAGATACAATCGAACTTAAAACCGAAATTAAACTTGCAAAAAATAAAGAACACAACAAGATTTTTCGATCGAAGCCCCAGAGGTTCAGTGACAAGCATCTAATCCCCTGTTGAGTATCCAATCGAAGTGGATATTGCTCGGTTGCACTAAAGCCCCAAAAATAGGCAATCGAAGGTTACAGAGTCCAATCACTACAAGAATACACAAGAAAGAGACTTATCTCTTCGAAGGAACCACAGATCTACCTCAGACTCACAACGAATCAACAGACTACATCCCTAATCTCAAAACATGAGAACTCTAAGTATCACTCAAGAACACCATGAGATTAGACGCACCTATGACTAGTACAATGAGATCAAATGCACCCGCTTTTCGCTCGACATTCAGTGCACCACCATCTGAACAGTACTTATCAACAAAGCAGGCTCCTACACGCAGGCGAGACCCCTCTCCAACGAGCGAGCTAGACATCGCAGACTACTATGATCCGGAAATGTTTCAAACCAGACGCATGACTCGATCAATGTCTATGTACTACCACCCGAAGATTTACCCTCGGGAATACCCTTGAGTACCTTTCATTAGTTTTTGTTCGTGTCTTGTTTACTGTGATTGCATTTTATCTTCAAATATTTGTTACAATTTACATTTGCTGGAGGTCAGGTCCATGCCCCCCTTCTCTATTTGTTTTCCCGCTTTTCATTATATAAAATAAACCACACTAGTGGTATTTGCTTAAAAAAAAAAAGTATCACTCAAGAACAGATCAGTATTCAGTGTTAATAACCTTCCAAAACATCGAATGAGATGATCGATTACAGAAAAATAGGGAAGACTAAAAACCCTAACTCGAGAGAGAACTGAAGAACACTCTCGAACCTCACTCAAGAGTCATACCAAATGAAAAGTCACACAGCCAAACGAACCGTCAATCTCATTTATATCACCAGCATGTAAATCCTTCATCCAACGGTGGGAATTAAACCAGGTGTCATCATTAGGCAGAATGCCATTTATAAAAGCGTATTTTCATAACACGTTTTTGGTGGCTGAAAATATGGAAACATAAATAATATGGTTCGAATCACAACAATAACTAAGGCAGAAGCAACCGACATAGATCTTCCAAACTTTAATGAGGGTTTAACGTTCTTGAATGAAAATGGTGAGTAGCTGTCGAGGAAATGAATAACAATCGTTTTAGTTTAAAGTCAAATAAAATATGAACGCACAAACTTCCAGAAGTCATGCAATTCCGTCTCTTTCTCAATTAAGCTGCGCCTAAGTCTTTCTTTTTGCTTAATCCATCTTTTTATCTAAAAAAAATAATATATGAAAAAATAAAGTAGAATTTCGCTCTAATTATTTGACCTCATAAAAGTCAAATAAAATATGAACACACGAACTTTCAGAAGTCATACGATCTGTCATTTTCTCAATTTAGCTCCTAAATCTTCCTAATTTGATTATTCCAACTCCAAGTTGGGATTTTTATCTTAAAAAAATAATATATAAAAAAATTAAGTTGAATTTTGCTCAAATTATCAATAACAAACTATTTTATGAATTTAAATAAACGTGTAAAATAAAATACTCTTATCATTGACCATGAAATTCTTTACCTAACTGATGGAATTTGGAGCGTGGCTAATGAAATTTGTAACCTATTTTGGAATGGGTCCAATGTATATGCCATTTGCCATCACGAAAGACTTTTCATTTTTCAACCAAAAAAAATAAATAAATAAGATTTCTTTAAAAAAAGAAAAAACAAAAATTTCTGAGTCTACCACTGTTTCAACACAACATCAAGCATAACAGCACGACTTGCAGCTAATTTAGCCATCTTAATTTTAAATGTGAGCTAAACTTTTTACCATGATTTTTAAAATTATTTCTTTTACTGATAAAATTTTATTTAACTTATTTTGATGAAAGTTACTTTTAAGAATGGCTCGACACGATTAGTCAAGAAACAAATAACAAAATTATCTTACAAGTACAAGTTTCTCAACATGACTGCATGAAATTCTATAATCAGAATTCATCGAACCTGCCCCAGAATTATAAGTACTCAATGCCCTTCTCTTCAAATCAAGTCAAGTCAACCAGCGCACGTTTTTATAATGATTCATTGAACACCGACCTGTACATAAATATAATTATACACAATATTCCCACTATACAACTTGTTCCTTGGACATACTCATTGCTCATAGTATATAACGAGCTAATAGTTGACTACCATGTTCCAAAAAGCTTACAACCTCAAACAACAAGAATTGCTATTTTTTTTGCTACCAACCTGTTTCGAGCGGGTAGTCGCTAACAATTAAAAAGGAATCAGACGATTGTGTAAGGGACAAACCTCTTGACACAAAGTCTCAAAAATGGGTGTTTTATTGGCAATGACTTTACAATTGAAATTTAAACAGAAATACCTCCAAGGGGCGCAAGCACACGAATACTGAAAAGAAATGTTTTAAGTCTAAACTAAGAAATTGAAATTAAATATTCTCTGTTTGAGAGTGTTTGATTCGGGTTCTTTGCTCTATGTCTTTTTTTCCTTTTATATTCCTTTGATACTCTTTTTGTGATCAACCGCTTAGAAACCGCTTAATTGCTTTATAACTACCCATTTTCTTCATGATGGCCAACTTATCGTGGAACTACTGTCTCTAACTGCTGTCATTACTCTTTGTCGTCCAACCATCCTCAACTGAACATCCTTAAATCGTGGAACGTGATAAGATTAACCAATAACTGCTTCGATAATTGTACTTTTGGATAACCATAACATCTCATGTTTGCTAAGATCCTGGGCGATTCGAAAGTTCGGACGAAAACAAGGTCATAACTCTGGGCGACTGCAAGGCACTTCATTCGCTCAGATTCTGGGCGTCTTGTAAGTTTGGGCGATGGTGTTACTGCGTTCGTGGGCTTTCACTGCATTCATTAATAACCTTATTTGGGCCTTTATCCTAAATTGCCTAGTTGGGCTTCATTCTTTAGGCTATTTGAATTGGACTGCACTTTTAGTATGTCAACAATTACCCCCCAATATGGCAGAATTAATACCAATTATTAATTTTTTGCCATATTCACTTTGTGTTTCCAAGTAACATTGGAAATTCCCAAAAATTTCAATCATTATTTTCTTCCATAGCCTGAAAAGGTGCGACGTTGCAAACCCTTACAAGCCCCAAATACACGCCATTTCATCGCACTACTAAATCATGCGTCATTGCTTCGCGCTTCTCTCTCGCAATATTACTGTTCATCATCTTGCTTCTCTGCTACGTTTCTCGAGCAAACTTCAACAAAGCTTTATTTCGTTCCTAATGGCTGCTTTACAATCCCAATCTAGTGACTCTTTCGGTTTCAAAGACTTCCAGAAATTCCTCACTTGGCCATATATAACTCCGAACTTCCTCGCACCAGCCAATGCCGAACTCAATGAGTTCTATCTAGGTCCTTCATTCAACAACGCCGAGGCCATCGAACAAGTGGCAGTGGGCCAGCCGTTCCCTTGTACCCAAGGCCCTCCGTTTCTAAACTCTTTGCCGCTGAGGCCGCTTCGCGAAAGAGGCATTCGTACTTGGCCTAAATTTGATGTCGTATTTCGTAGATGACATGCTCGTCTTGTAGACCATGGTCCTACCAAGGTAATTTTTTATAGTATTAGGATTTCTGATTTGTTAGAAATCTCTCTTCAATCCCCTATTTTTGATTCAGCGCTTTTCTCTATTGCATTAAGTTTTTGGTCCTCTGAGTATAATACTTTTGTTTTCCCTCTTGGTCCCATGTCCATTACTTTAAGGGATGTTGGGGCCTTAGTAAATTTGCCACCTTTGGGCGATACCATTTCCCTTGATATTTTGATTTCTGGTGTCATCCAAAAATTTGACAGAAAACTCACCGAGTCCTATTCAAGCCTGCAAAGCTGTTATAATCACTCAAGCGCGGAGTCTTCCCATGCTGAGCGTGTAGCCTTTATTCAGATTGGCTTTGTAAATATGTTCTGCGTGTGCCAAGTATGAAGCCTTCTATGAGCTATTTACCTATAGCGCACGAATTGGCGCGTGGTAGGCCTCTGAATTTGTGTTCTTTCTTTTTGGCTGCCCTCTATAGAGGCATGGCTTCTCTCCAATTCCAATTGAAGAATGGTGCGTCTCCTGCTGGCAGTGGGCCTCTTTGGTTCACTTAAATGTGGTTGAGAGCCTATTTTTCCTCACTTGGTGCTCTATCCTTTTCCCTTCCTTCCGCTAGCTGCTATGGGCTAGCTATTGGCCCATTGAGCCCTGTAAATATGTCCAGAAGGGACATTTTTTCATTCTTTTATACTTTGAATTCAATTCCTTCTTCTTTCCTTTTCCTTCCTTTTTAACTCCAGATTGTGTGCAACCCCCATCCACTCTGGACAGCGCAAACACCTCTCTACTCGTTTGGGTTCAATTTTTGACCGGGAGGGAGTTGTTCCATGATATTTTGACTGGAACCAATGCTAAAGCTGGGGTTGAAATATATGCTCCCCAATTTTTTGCTCGTCAACTTGGTTTTGGCCAAACTTGGCCTGTTCCCTCTTGTTATTCTAGAAATTTGATAGATCGCTTCCACATCATTAATAAGGCAGAGGCAGAAGCTATAAATGCTCACAATCTTCTTTTGACGAGTAATTTTTCATTAGCCCCCTTCAATCCTTGTCATGCCATCCATTCTCTTTTTAAACAACTCTGGCCATCAGTGTAGTGCAGATTGTTTGCAACTGATGCCCATCATGCTTTTCATTCACTGGATCAACCGGACATTTCTTCTACTTCTCCTGTTTTGGTCACCCCTATGTCCATTAGGAGTCCCTCCTCTTCCGTTCGTGCTAAACAATCTGTTCGTCCATCTACTTCTCTTCCGGCCAAGCCTACTGCAGCTAAGAGTGTCCCAAGCCGCAAACGGCCAGCCTCAGCATCTCCCATTTTGGAAGATGATGATGATGACACTCCTCTCATTGTCAGGAGAAAGGTAATTAAATTAGTTTACTCACAAGCATACCTTTCTATACTTAGAACTTTTCTATGTGTTGATGGCTTATTCGGATTTCTCAGAAAAGCTTAGCCTCTCCTTTGAAGGCTTTGGTGTTGGCAGCTCCTGCTCCATCACCTTCTGCTGAGGTTGCTTCATCCAAACCAGCTGATGAAGGGACTACGCTTAAAGAGACAGCTCCAGTCCTGAAATCTTCATCACAACCAATGGATGAGCCACCTTCTTCTCAAGGCGTCAAGCCCCAAATGTTGAACCAGAAGGTAATACATTTTTTGATGTTTTACCTTTGCTTGTGCTATTAGTTTTTGATTTGTTGCCTTTTGAGTTTTGCAGATGCTCCCATGGGTTTGCCCGTTGTGGCAAAGTCTTCTCGCTTAAGGGGACGTCTTCACAAGTGGTGGAGCCACTGGTGGTAGATCTGGTTGGGGATATGCCACCTCTCAAGATTGCTGATGAGGTAATCTCTGCTCCACTTTTACTTCCACTTTGTTCATTGTAGTGAAAACCTTCAATGTTGGCAACTTTCTTTGTCGGATGTTGATAAGATTGTGCGTTCCATCCAGGACTTGTTCACTTCCTGGGGGAAAGTCAAGACGTCTCGCCCTGCTTCAACCAGTCGTCCTTCTGTTTCTTCAGAGGAAGATATGAAATTCCTCAAGCAGTCGATATTTGAGTATGTGTCCTTTATGGATATGGACATCGGTCATGCTAGTGCTGCCAAAAATAAGGATAAGTTTGAGCATTTGAGTGCGAAGTTGGAGCAAGCACTGACACTTCCGTCGCTCAATCTTTTTGCTGATTTTAAAGCGATGTTGAAAGTTGTCCATTCCGAGGTTCTCTCCTTGCTAGCAAAAAATGTTGAACTGAAGGCCAAAAGTACTCAATATCTTCGCGATGTATCTGAAAGAGAATCTTTGCTTCTGGAGATCAACAAAGCTAAGGACGAATTGAAATAAATCTCTTCTGAAGTCATGATTGAAGACTCTTTGATGACCAGTTTGGCTGCATAGATGAAGGAGCTTCAAGTAAAGATGGACGACTACAAGACGAGAATGGATGCTAAAAAACACAATGCCTCCCAAGGAATTGAGCGAACCAAGTCTTTGGTCGAGCAGTACAAGAAGCTGGAGGTTGATGATGATTTTATGGCCGAATTGAATGTCACTTCTTCTCAGCAGAGCGAGAATTGGGGAAGACTTAGGGAAATGATTCGTTCAGTTTGGGGCGATTTGTAATTAAGACATCTAATGCCTTAACTTTTCTTTTTGTAATTTCATATTAGTTTTCCCTTTGTAACCTCTTACTGAATTCTGAACATACCAGCAACCATTATCATTAATGAACGATTAACTTGTCTTCTTGTGTATTTATTGACGTTGTCTTTAATCGTCAACCCCCCAAACATTTAACTGCTTTACGCTAAGATTCACGTACATTTTCTCTTTGTAGTTTTGTCTCTTTTCCTAAAATTTCGGGCCATTTGATTCTAGTTACTAGGCACGAATGTGACTGTTCATATTCTGTCTCTTCACCTTCACGCCTCTATAAATGCACTTATATTCCACACTTATCATTTTCACTTCCATTTTCTTCTTCAAAACCAATTCGCTGCCATTGTTTGGCATTTTGACAATCGATCAAAAACCTTCATCTTCCATGGAAATGGATCATTTGATCCGCCCATTTTGCTATCTTTCTTGATGTCACCTTTGGTATGGGAGATATAGGAAATATTCTTTGGCCAGCAAAGTTCTTCCCATTGTCTCCATGTTCCTTACAAGGAGTTCGATGATGGAAAACAATTTTTGAGGACGCCTACAAGCCACCTTGCTTGCTGAGAGTGCTTCTCAGCCTCCTGTCCGTCATTGCAGCAATGTATTTAGGAAGGCGATGTGAGGGTGCTTCATCTTCCTTTCTGCTTGCTGAGAGTGCTTCTCGGCCTCTCTGCTTGCCTTTACAGCAGTGCGATCAGGATGGCGATCAAGGCCAATACACCCTCTTACTCGGCGATCAACCGGGAGATTAGTTTGCTCTTAATTGTAGCTTATAGAGCATTTAGCATCTTGTATTTTGTAGCTTTGTAATGAACATTTGATAATAAAGGAATTTATTTGAATGTATTTCGCTTTGGCCCTTTTTACTCTACAATCGTTTAATGTAATTTGATTACACTTTTATTTGTTCACTTTCCCATAAGGAAGGAACATATTTCTTTTAAATATTTACCATTAATGAACTTCATGTGCTTGGTGCCATCTAAATCTTCCAAATGATAGGCTCCATTAGGCAACACATTATCTACTTTATATGGTCCTTCCCAATTGGGCGACCACTTGCCATACTTTGGATCTTTGCTATCGAAAGGGAGTACTGTTTTCCAAACCAATTCACCCAGGTTGAACGACTTGGCTATAACTTTTTTATTATAAAATTTAGCCATTCTTCATTTTTTGAACTTGCAATCTATCTAGGACATCCAACTTTAATTCGTCCAACTCCAATAAGTTTTGAACTAGTGATTCGGTATACTCATCACTACTTAACTTATGTTGCAAACACACTCTGATTGATTGCACGTTGATTTCCATAGGCAAAACGACCTCTTGTCCATAAGTAAGTTGGAAAGGAGTAATTTTTGTACTTGACCGAGGCGACATCCTATAAGCCCACAAGGCCTTGTTTAGACATTCGTACCAATTTCTGGCATTTTCATCTATCATTTTCCTTATGATATTTTTTAGAATTTTATTAGAAGATTCTGCTTGTCTGTTGGATTGAGCGTAATATGGTGTGGAGTTCACTAATTTAAATCCAAACTCGCCCAAGAATTTATTCACTTGATCTCCATTTAAAGATGTTTCGTGATCTACCATCAAAGTTTGTGGAATTTCAAATCTATAAATGATGTGGTCACGGATAAATTCTATGACATTCTTTTGGGTGATCTCCTTTAAAGGTATCGCTTCTACCTACTTAGTGAAATAATCAGTTGCAACTATAACAAAGGTATGTTGCTTGGACGATGGGGGATAAATCTTCCCTATCAGGTTTATCACCCAACCCTTAAATGGCCAAGGTTTGATAATAGGGGCCATCTCTCGTGCTGGCGCCCTTTGTATTGGACCATGCTTTTGGCATGCTAGACAACTCTTTGCATACTGAACGCATGAGTCTCCCATCTTTGGTCAGAAATATCCATTCCTAATAATTAACCATCTCATCTTTTGGCCAGCTTGATGAGCTCCACATATCCCTTCGTGCACTTCAGCCATGATCGTCCTCGCTTCTTGCAAACTTACACATTTTAGCAATATACCATCAGAGCATTTCTTAAACAACTCTTCATCTATCAGTGTATAGTTTAGCAAACGCAGGTTCATTTTTCTACTATCGCCTTTATTAGGTTCTTTAAGAAACCTTTTAATCTCTACCCTCCAATCTATTGAATCTCCATCTTGTATGCAATGAAGTTCAATTGTTCTCGCCCTTCTTTGGATCACGGGCAATATTGTTCCATACTCACAAGTAGACTTCCAATTTAAAACCTTTGAGTACCCTGAGGCCATCTGGGCCAATTCGTTTGCTACGTCATTATATATCCTATTAACACATTGAAGTTCTATTTGGTCGAATTCTTCCAACAACTCTTGGGCGATTTCATATTGATTTAAAATGAAATCACTTTGGCATTTAAAATCACCAATCAATTGGTGAATTATCGATTGAGAATCGTCCCTAACGATCACATTCTTTATCCCCATATCTATCATTAATTCTAGGCCCACGATTAAGGCTTCGTATTCAACCTGATTGTTGGTGCACATTCTGTCCAAAGTGAATGCGAACTTGTAACAAATCCCTAAAGGATTTATCAATTCTACCCCTACTCCTACACCTTTAGAGATTTTCGATCCATCGAAATATAAAACCCAAGGTTTAAATTCAAATGAATTGATCTCTAACTCAATTTCTTCAAGCATATCAAGGCATGGATGATCGGCCAGAAAATTAGCCAAAGCCTGATTTTTGACTGTCTTTTGCGGTATGTATTGTACTTCGAAATCTTAAAAGGCTAATGTCCAAAGGCCTACCCTTTGGTGCAAAATAGGGCAAGAGAACATATACTTAACCAAATTTACTTTAGAAACTAAATAAACGGTTACGGGCCGTAAATAAGCCCTTAATTTTGTACATGTGAAATACAATGCATGACATAATTTTTCAATGGCAGAATAATTACATTCACATTTTGTTAACCGTCTACTCAAGTAGTAAATCTCCATTTCCTCACCAAATTGGTCTTCCTACGCGACCATTCCAGCTATTGATTCTTCTTCAGCCGATACATACACTTTCATTGGCCGTCCTTGGATTGGTGACACCAACACTGGTGGATTTGATAAATATGTCTTTAGGCTTTCAAAAGCCTTTTGATGCTCTTCTTTCCAGACGAATTCGTCCTGATTTCTCAACTTTAAAAGGGGCAAAAAAACTTTAGTTCGCCCTGCACAGTTAGAAATAAAGCGTTTTAAAAAGTTTACTTGGCCTAGAAATATTTGCAATTCTTTTTTGTTGCTAGGTGGTTTGGCCTCTAAAATGGCCTTCGCTTTATTTTTATCAAGTTCAATCCCCCTTTTGTGTACTAAGAAACCAAGAAAATTCACTGTATTAACACCAAATGCACATTTCAAGGGATTCAACTTTAGTTTATATTGCTTCATTCGCTCAAATGAACATCTTAATTGTTCAAAATGGTCCTCTTCTTTAAGGACTTTGACCACTATATCATCTACATATCCCTCAACAAACTTGCCTATCATATCATGAAAAATCAAATATATTGCCCTTTGATAAGTTGTTCTTGCATTTTTTAGATCGAAAGGCATAACTACCCATTCAAAACATCCTAGAGATTCAGGGCATCTAAAGGCAGTTTTGTGTATATCTTCCTCAGCTATGTAAATTTGATTGTATCCTAAATATCCATCCATGAAGGAATACATTACATGTCCGGCAGTCAAGTCTACTAAAGAATCTACCGTGGGCATTGGATATTCATTTAGGTGTGGTTATGTTTAAATTCCTAAAGTCTATGCACACCCTTAGTTTACCATTCTTTTTTAATACCGGCAAAATATTGGACAACCATTCAACATATCTGGCTGTTCTAATAAAGCTTATTTTTAATAATTGCTCAATCTCTTCCTTAATTTCAGGGAGTACATTAGGAGCAAAACGCCTAGGAAGTTGCCTATGAGGTTTAAAATTTGGGCTTCGTTGGTAATCTATGTTCCACCAAATCTCTATCTAAACTAGGCATATGTTCATATTCCCAAGCAAAACAATCTTTGTACTCCTT
>NC_036238.1:16013693-16015567 GCF_002742605.1 Olea europaea var. sylvestris
CCTTTATTTTAGTGAATTGATTTTTGAGTTTTACACTTATCTTTGATTAAATTAATTTGCTCATAAATTATGCTTTTAAGTAATGTTTGATTACCCAGAAAATGGTAGTTGGTGGGAAGCTAATACACAATTCTCATTCTCTTTGCAGTATATATAAGCAACTCAACCATGGAGAAGCAACTCATCGTAGTAGCAATATAAAGTGCTTCACCATTTCCAAAAAGAGTAGATAGCAATATAAATAGACTCAAACTTTTCATGGAAAAGAAGCCGTGAACAACAACTTGAGATCTTGGCTCGGGTAACAAGTATTGTCTATATCTCAATTTAGATGCTTCCTCTATCATGACCATCACCATATAAAAGAACGTTGAGGTACCTTATGTTGAAGTTCTATTTGTTGGACACAAATATCAATAAGTATTTACTTACTTTGAGAAGAAATGTCGAGGAATGTCTAAAGAGGATAGAAATTGAATATCATTTGTGTGTTATGCTAATGAATTTGTCAAGAGATAGAGAGGAATTATTCAAATGCTATTATGAATATTCGCTGGAATCATGTGTATTAGCTGAAGATATATACCAGGAATATACTTCTTTGTGCTGTCCAATTTCTACATGCTAAATATGTCCTCATAGTTGGAATTATATCAGATGTGCAATGGGCATTGCTAAACCTAGCTACAATAGTATAGTACATATATATTTCAAAGCCATTATAAAGATTCTATTCTCTTGGTGACGAGTTATAATGGTGGTTTGGGAAATTTCTGAAAGTCACAAGCCCTTTGCGAATTGATTTTTCCATGTTTTATTGATGGTGATTTAATGATCTTGGAAAAGAACCCTACAATAACCATAGCGTGACAACTTCAGACATCATGTTTATAAGAATGTGTTCGTCTTTTAAATTTTCTAGCTTCTAGGAAGTGTTGCAGATAGTGGAGGAAAGGAGAGTAAATCCATGTTGAACATGTAGAGTTCTTTCTTCTTCTTTTCCTTTTTATGGAAATGCCATTTGTTTATGTTTGTATATTGCATTTCAAAGGTTTCCATTATCCTGAAATATGTGAACATAAATAAAACATGAAATGTACAACAGCACAAGGTAATCTTGGAGGAACAAACTCCCCAGGGCGTGTTATATGGGAGCTTCGGGGAAAAAGTTTGCCGTAGAATTGTGCACTTTTGCCTTAAATTCGGCTGACCTTTCTTTTAGTCAATTGGTCTACTTCTTCCGTTTGCCATAAATTAGACCCGTATGAATTCCAAACCAAGCATGAACTCTAGAGAAAGCACACTCGGGAGTTTAGATCCTTAAAGAGCCGTCAAAAGACTCAAGTTGTAACTCGAGACTCGATTGCAACTCAGATAATGCTTCTTGCACAAGTACTACTGTAGTTGGCTCCCAAACACATCCTTTAAGCAATATTCTACTTTCGATTTTTCAGTGTGGTAGATTATCCTTATGAACATAGACATCTTGATAAATTGCTTAATTGCTAATTTTTGTGAACTTAAGTGAAGTCGTAACTAGCCATGCTGGAAGGTGACGTACCACTTGATCGCCTCATTGCAGGGAGAGCTAATGCTAGCATCACATGACCAATTTTGATTTTACACATGGTTATCATACAATTTTGTGAAATTAAGCCAATTGCAAGGCTGAATAACAGAACCATTGCTTCTAGTATATTTCTTCCTTGTGTATCCAAGTTCATTCTAGAATACATTCAACATCTCCCAAGTGCATAAGAGAATCAACAATTGAGATAAAATCAATGGCACTTGTTGACACATAAAAATTCAGCCCAAATCGAACGGCCCAAGGAATGAAGCCCAATTGGAGGATTCCCAAATCAGATAGCCCA
>NC_036238.1:16016339-16026524 GCF_002742605.1 Olea europaea var. sylvestris
CGAGTCATACGATCAAGCTGAAATGTGTTTGGCCGAATTGGTCAAAGGAGACACGTATACTTGTCCTATAATGGCTAAGCCTATACCATCGGGCAAGGATGAGCCCATGAAAGATGGAAACATAAAGGCTAGAACGTTCTCATTCGATGTAACCAAGGCTGACCTTATATTTGATAAATTATATAGGGATAAGCAGATAAAGCTGAGCGATAAGCATAAATTACCAAACCCTGAACAAATTAAGGGTAAAAAATATTGTAAATGGCATAATGCATGGTCACATTTGACTAACAATTGCTTGATTTTTCTCCATGTATTGCAGGATGCCATTGAATCAGGACGAATTACGTTCGACGATAAGAAAAAGATGGCAGTGGATGAAAATCCTTTTCCACAACCACTTGGAGTGAACATGGTAACAGCTGGTTTCAAAAACTAGTTGCCAAAATTCAAGTTGGTCATAGATGATGGAGAAGAGGACCCTGGACCACATCCCAGTATCTTTGAACGAATCAAGGAGAAGGAGCCAAAAAAGGACGAAGATGTCCTGTGTGCAAGATGTAAAAGAGAAGTGAGGGGGAACACGGAGAAACCAGGGATATGGCAGCATCCCCATCGCCCTATTTTCTTCCCAAACACTCAGCTTGGTAGAGGGCGAGGTACATCATTCTATAGAGGACCGCCTTTTGAGAGGCAGTTCAAGCCAATAGATAATGGGAGAACCTTCAGGCCGCAACCCCGCCGGCCAAATGTATGGCATTCGTTCCAGTACAATGTAGGAAGGGAAATACCCTTCGATGAGATGACTAGAACCCAACAAAGGCGTTTCTTACGAAACTATGGACGAATGATGAGGCAGCAACAGGGAATGCCACATCCTAAAGCGCCTAAACTACTCAAGGTAGCCAATCAAAATGTTCTCAAAGATAATGAAGAGACCGGTACAGATGAATCAATGAAAGAACTGCCAGAAACTTCTTCTGGGAGATCAAAGTTTGAGCGAGATAGAAGGGATGAAGAAGATCCAGATCAGCCCCTTACTATCCAGTTCGGTACCTCCTGTCGTGGCTAATAATTACTTACTGGCCAATGAATTCAAGAATCAAGAAAAAGAAATGGAGGACAACGAAGGAGAGGCTTGCGTGTTGGAATGTGAAGAAGGCCATATTTTTGGAGAGGCCTACAATGATGAAGAAGACAATGGGATGATAGACATCGAAGAAGAAATCGAACTAGAAACAGAAAGATGAAGGAGAGGAGTATCGCACAATACTCTGTTGAAGCAACTACATCGAGAGGGAGTTCGCGAAGTAGACTTGTTGGGAGAACCATCTGGGCATCCTTTTGATTTCTACGTACTGTACGGGACGTCCAAAAGGAAGAAGAGAGTGCCTCGCTTTGAAAAGTATGGATCACCTCCAAGAATAATGCCCCCTCTCACAGGTTGGGTAACTAATGAGGAAACATTAGAAAACAATAAGGAGGAAATTTAGGAGACAGAGGCTCAGCACGATATGCTGCACGTCAACTTATCACAGGGGGATAATTCAACAGAAAACAAGCAGGAAGTAAAAATAGAAGCTGTCGAAAAGGTTATTTTTAAACAGCCAGCCATGAAATTGACTAAATACTTGAGGCCATTGTATGTTAAAGCTCTAGTTAACGGCATCCCTGTGGTAAAAGTGCTTGTCGACAATGGAGCAGCTATAAACACCATTCCATATAGGATGATTAGGAAATTTGCAAAGACAGAGGGTGACATGATTCCAACAGAAGTCATCCTTACGAGTTTCAATGGAGGAGCAACTTCAGCTAAGGGAGTTATGCCATTGGACATAACTATAGGGACGACTACTAGGACCACAGTCTTCTTTGTAATAGATGGTCCTACTAGTTACAATGTATTACTAGGAAGAGATTGGATACACGGAAGTCACTGCATACCCTCATCACTCCATCAATGCCTGGTCTTTTGGAACAACAAGGGTGAAGCAGAGATGGTGCAGGCCGATCATAGGCCTTTTATCGCAGAAGCAAACTCAGTGGAAAGGTTCATGTACGAAGGAAACTATGGACCTGTCAGGGTAGTCCAAGATGGGGAAGAAACTCAGATCGTCACACAGAGTGAAGAGCCATTTTCAGTGGACACACTCACTGAAATGTTCAGCCAAATGAGACCAAATATAGTGGTCTTAGAAGAGCCAGTAATTGGCAAAAGAATAATCAAGGAGTCTTGAATGGATTCTAAGCTACAAAAGCAAATGGCTGATATTCAGGCATTCAAAGCCAGATTAATGGCTTTCAATAAAGAATGCAAGGACAAAACGAAAGAAGAGGCAGCCCTAAGAGCGTTGAAAGACAAATGGGCAGTATTTGAGTTGGAACAAAGCATTGGCCGAGATGTCAACAAGGTGAACTGTTTAGAAGAAGAAGTATTTACAAGGAAACTGGATGACGAAGTGATGCGGATCATCAAACCTGGATACGCTCAAGCACAAGACCCTCTGATCAAAGTAAATATTGGCAATGAAGGAGAAGATCGTCCAACATTTATCAACCAAATGCTCGATCAAGAGGTTAGTAATAAATTAATCGCTTTGCTAAAGGAGTATAAAGATTGTTTTGCTTGGGAATATGAACAAATGCCTGATTTAGATAAAGACTTAGTGGAACATAGGTTACCAACTAAGCCTAATTTTAAACCTCATAGGCAGCCTCCTAGACATTTTGCTCCTAATGTACTCCCTGAGATTAAGAAAGAGATAGAGCGATTATTGAAAGCAGGCTTTATTAGAACAGCCAGGTATGTCGAATGGTTGTCCAATATCGTGCTAGTACTAAAAAAGAATAGTAAACTAAGGGTGTACATAGACTTTAGGAATTTAAACATAGCTACACACAAAGATGAGTATCCAATGCCCACAGTGGATTCTTTAGTAGACTCAACTGTCGGACACGTTATGCATTCTTTCATGGATGGGTATTCAGGATACAATCAAATTTATATAGCTGAAGAAGACATATATAAAACTGCATTTAGATACCCTGGGTCTCTAGGATGTTTTGAATGGGTGGTCATACCTTTCGGCCTAAAAAATGCGGGAGCAACTTATCAAAGGGCAATGAATTTAATCTTTCATGATATGATAGGCAAGTTTATTGAAGTGTATGTAGATGATATAGTGGTCAAATCCATTAAAGAAGAGGACCATTTCGAACAGTTAAGATATTCGTTTGAGCGAATGAAGCAATATAAGCTAGAGTTGAATTCCTTGAAATGTGCATTTGGTGTTAATGCAGGGAACTTTCTTAGTTTCTTGGTACACAAAAGAGGGATTGAACTTGATAAAAATAAAGCGAAGGTCATTTTAGAGGCCAAACCACCTAGCAACAAAAAAGAATTGCAAAGGTTTCTAGACCAAGTAAACTTTTTAAGACACTTTATTTCTAACTGTGCAGCGCGAACTAAAGTCTTTTCGTCGCTCTTAAAACTAAAAAATCAGGACGAATTCATCTGGAAAGAAGAACATCAAAAGGCTTTTGAAAGCCTGAAGACATATTTATCAAGTCCACCAGTGTTGGTGTCACCAATCCAAGGACGGCCAATGAAAGTGTACGTATCAGCTGAAAAAGAATCAATAGCTGGAATGGTCGCGCAGGAAGACCATTTTGGTGAAGAAAGGGCAATTTACTACTTAAGTAGGCGGTTAACAAAATGTGAATGTAATTACTCTACATCGAAAAATTATGTCTTGCATTCTATTTCACATGTACAAAATTAAGGGCTTATTTACGGCCCGTAACCGTTTATTTAATTTCTAAAGTAAATTTAGTTAAGTATATGTTCTCGCGCCCTATTTTACACCAAAAGGTAGGCCTTTGGACATTAGCTTTATCAGAATTCGAGATACAATATATCCCTCAAAAGGCAGTCAAAAATCAGGCTTTGGCTAACTTGCTAGCCGATCATCCATGCCTTGACATGCCTGAAGAAATTGAATTAGAAATCAATTCGTTCGAGCTAAAACCTTGGGTGTTGTATTTTGATAGGTCAAAAATCTCTAAAGGTGCAGAAGTAGGAGTAGCATTGATTAATCCTTTAGGGATTTGCTACAAGTTTGCGTTCTCTTTAGACAGGATGAGCACCAACAATCAGGTCGAATATGAAGCCTTAATCGTAGGCCTAGAACTAATTATAGATATGGGAGTAAAAAATGTGATCGTTAGGGGCGATTCTCAATTGGTAATTCACCAACTGATTGGTGATTTTAAATGCCAAAGTGATTCCATTATAAGTCAATATGAGATCACCCAAGAATTGTTAGAAGAATTCGACCAAGTAGAACTTCAATGCGTTAATAGGATATATAACCACGTGGCAAATGAGTTGGCCCAAATGGCCTCAGGGTACTCAAATGTTTTGAATTGGAAGTCTACTTGTGAATATGGAATCATATTGCCCGTGACCCAAAGAAGGGCGAGGAGGATAGAACTTCACTACATATAAGATGGAGATGCAATGGATTGGAGAACAGAGATTAAAAGGTTCCTTAAAGAACCTAATAGAGGGATTAGTAGGAAAATGAAGCTGTGTTTGCTGAACTATACACTAATAGATGAAGAGTTGTTTAAGAAATGCTCTGATGGTGTATTGCTAAAGTGTATAAGTTTGCAATAAGCCAGGATGATCATGGTCGAAGTGCACGAAGGGATATGTAGAGCTCATCAAGCTGGCCAAAGGATGAGATGGTTAATTATTAGGAGTGGATATTTTTGGCCAAGGATGGGAGAATTATGCGTTCAGTATACAAAGAGTTGTTTAGCATGCCAAAAGCATGGTCCAAGACAAAGGGCGCCAGCACGAGAGATAGCACCTATTATTAAACCTTGGCCGTTCAAGGGTTGGGCGATAGACCTGATAGGGAAGATTTATCCCTCATCGTCCAAGTAACATATTTTTGTTATAGTTGCAACCGACTATTTCACCAAGTGGGTAGAGGCAGTACCCTTGAAAGAGATCACCCAAAAGAATGTCATAGAGTTTATCCGTGATCACATTATTTATAGGTTTGGAATTCCACAAACGTTAATGGTAGATCACGAAACATCTTTGAATGGGGATCAAGTGAACAAATTTTTTAGCGAGTTTGGGGTTAAATTAGTAAACTCTACACCATATTATGCTCAATCCAATGGACAAGCAGAATTTTCTAATAAGATTCTAAAAAATATTATCAGAAAGATGATAGATGAAAATGCCAGATATTGGCACGAATGTCTAAATAAGGCTTTATGGGCTTATAGAACATCACCTCGGTCAAGTACCAAAATTACTCCTTTCCAACTTACTTATGGACAGGAGGCCGTTTTGCCTATGGAAATCAACGTGCAATCGATTAGAGTGTGCTTGCAATATAAGTTAAATGATGATGAGTATACTGAATCACTAGTTCAAAATTTATTGGGGTTGGACAAATTAAAGTTGGACGTCCTAGATAGATTGCAAGTTCAAAAACAAAGAATGGCTAAGTTTTATAATAAAAAAGTCATAGCCAAGTCGTTCAGCCTGGGCGAATTAGTTTGGAAGACGATACTCCCTTTGGATAGCAAGGTTCCAAAGTACGGGAAGTGGTCGCTCAATTGAGAAGGACCATACAAAGTAAATAGTGTGTTGCCCAATGGAGTATATCATTTGGAAGATTTAGATGGCACCAAGTACGTGAGATTCATCAACGGCAAATACTTGAAAAAATATGTTCCTTATTTATAGGAAAGTGAACAGATAAAAGCGTAATCAAAACATGTTGAACGATTAAGGATAAAAAGGTCAGAGAGAAATACGTTCAAATAAATTCCTTTATTATTAAACGTTCATTACAAAGTTGCAAGATACAAATAATAGATGCTTTACAAGCTACAATTAAAAGTAAGCTAATTTCCCAATCGATCGTCGAGTAAGAGGGTGGACTGGCCTCGCACCGCCTTCCTAAATGCATCACTGCAATGGTGGGCAAAGAAGCTGAAAAGCACTCTCAGCAAGCAAGGTGGCCTGCAAGCATCCCAAAAATTACCTTCGATCATCGAACCCCTTGTAAAGAACAAAGGGACGATGGGAAGAACTTTGATGGGAAAAATTTCGCTGCTGGCCAAAAAATATTTCCTATATTTCCCATACCAAAGGTGACATCAAGACAAGTAGTAAAATGGGCAGACCAAACAATCCATTTTTATAGAAGATGAAGGTTTTGGATTGATTGTTAGAATGCCAAACAATGGCAGCAAATTGGTTTCGAAGAAGAGAATGAAAATGAAGATGGAAGATGGAAAGTGCGAAGCATACGTGCATTTATAGGGGGTGGAGATAAAGAGACAGAATATGAGCAGCCACATTCTGCCTAGTAAATGGAATTAAGTAGCCCAAAGTTTTGGGAAAAGAGGTGGAAATATCAAAAGAAAATGTGCAAGATTTTTAGCACAAAGCAGTTAAATACTTGAAGGATTGACGATTAAAAGACAAACGTCAAATAAATGCACAAGAAGTTAACATAGATGTTCATTAATGATGTACAAGGTTACAAAGGGAAAGTCAAATGCGAAATTACAAAAAGAAAAAGTTAAGGCATTATATGTCTTAATTACAATCTGCCCCATACCGAACGAATTCTTTCCCTAAATTTTCCTCAGTCCTCGTTCTGCCGAGAGGAAGTGATGTTCAATTCGGCCACAACATCATCATCAACTTCCAACTTCTTGTACTGCTCGACCAAAGACTTAGTTCGCTCAATTTCTTAGGAGGCGTTATGCTTTTTAGCAGCTATTCTCGCCTTGCAGTCGTCCATTTTGGCTTGAAGTTCCTTCATCTGGACAGCTAAACTAGCCATCAAAGAGTCTTCAATCATGACTTCGGAAGAGATTTCTTTCAACTCGTCCTCAGCTTTGTTGATCTCCTGAAGCAAAGACTCTTTTTCAGATATGGCGCGAAGATATTGAGTACTTTTGGCCTTCAGTTCAACATTCTTGGCCAGCAAGGAGAGGACCTCGGAATGGATAACATTCAACGTCGCTTTAAAATCAGCAGAAAGATTGAGCGACGGAAGTGTCAGTGCTTGCTCCAACTTCGCATTCAAATGCTCAAGCTTATCCTTATGTCTGACAGCACTAGCCTTACCAATGTCCATATCCATGAAGGCACGTACTCAAATATCGACTGCTTGAAGAACTTCATATCTTCCTCTGAAGAAGTAGCAGGATGACCAGCTGGAGCAGGGCAAGATGTCTTGACTTGCCTCCAGGAAGTGAACAAGTCTTGGATGGAACGCACAATCTTATCAGCATCCTGCAAAGAAAATTGCCAATATTGAAGATTCTCACTACAACGAACAAGATGGAAATAAAAGTGAAGCAAAGATTACCTCATCAATAATCTTGAAAGATGGCATATCCTCAGCCAAGTCTGCCACATATGGCTTCACCATTCGTGAGGACTTCCCCTTGTTTAAGCGAGAAGATGTTGCCACAACGGGCAGATTCATAGGAGCATCTGCAGAACTCAAAAGCAACAAGTCAAAAACCAATAGCACAAGCAAAGGTAAAGCATCAAAAAACTGAATTACCTTCTGCTTCGATGTTTGGGGGTTGATGCCCTGGGAAGAAGGTAGCTCATCCATTGGTTGTGATGAGGATTCTAGGACTGAAGATGTCTCTTTAAGCGTAGTCCCTTCATCAGTTGGTTTGGATGAAGCAGCCTTAGCGGAGGATGATGGAGCAGGAGCTACCGACACCAAAGCCTTCAAAGGAGAGGTTGAACTTTTCTGAGAAGTCCAAATAAACCATCAGCACACAGAAAAGTTTCAAGTATGGAAAAGTATGCTTGTGAGTAAACCAATTTAATTACCTTCCTCTTGATGATAGGAGGGGTATCATCATCATCGTCAACATCATCCTCTAGAATGAGAGATGCTGAGGCTGGCCGTTTGTGGCTCGGGGCACTTTTGGCTGCAGTAGGTTTGGCAGGGAGAGAAGAAGATGGACGAGCAGACTGTTTAGCACGACGAGGAGGAGAAGGACTCCGGATGGACAAAGGGGTGACTAAAACAGGAGGAGGGGAAGAAATGCTTGGCTGGTCCAGTGAATGAAAGGCACGATTGACATCAGTCGCAAACAATCTACGCTTCACTGATGGCCAGAGTTGTTCAAAAAGGGGATGGATAGCACGGCTAGAATTGAAGGGGGCTAATGAAAAATGGCTCGTCAAAAGAAGATTGCTAGCATTTATAACCTCTACCTCCACTTTATTAATAATATGGAAGCGGTCTATCAAGTTCCTTGAATAGCAAGGAGGAACAGGCCAGGTTTGGCCGAAACCAAGTTGGGGAGCAAAAAATTGGGGAGCATATATTTCTACCCCAGCCTTGGCATTGGTCCCAGTCAAAATATCATGAAATAACTCCCTCTCGGTTAAAAACTGGATCCAAATGAGCAGAGAGGTGCTCGCGCTGTCTATAGTGGAGGGAGAATGCACATAGTCTGGAGTTAAAAAGGGAGGAAAAGGAAAGAAGGAAGAGATTGAATCCAAAGAATAAAAAAATGAAAAAATGTCCCTTCTAGACATATTTACAGGAGCCAGGGACTCAATGGCTAGCCCATAGCAGCTAGCAGAAGGACGAGAAAAGGATGGAGCACCAAACGATGGAAAATAGGATCTCAACCACATTTGAGTGAACCAAAGAGGTCCACTGCCAGTGGGAGATGCACCTTCTTCAATTGAGATTGAAGAGAAGCCATGCCTCTATAGAGAGCAACCAAAAAGAAAGAACATAAATTCAGAGGCCTACCACGCGCCAATTCGTGCGCTATAGGTAAATAGCTTAGGAAGGGCTTTATGCTCGGCACACACAAAACATATTTACAAAGCCAAACCAGAAGAAAGGCCACTCGCTCAGTATGGGAAGGCTCAGTGCTCGAATGGTTATGAAGGGTTTGCAGGCTTGAATAAGACTCGGTGAGCTTTTTACCAAACTTTGGGGCGCCACCAGAAACCAAGATACCAGGAAAAATGGTATCGCCCAAAGGTGGCAGATTCACTAGGGCCCCAACATCCCTTAAAGTAATAGACATGGGAGCAAGAGGGAAAACAAAGGTATTATACTCAGAAGACCAAAAACTTAAAGCGATCGAAAAAAGTGCTAAATCAAAAGTAGGGGGTTGAAGAGAGATTTCTAACAAATCAGAAATCCTAGCATTATCAAAAAGTGCCTTAGTAGGACCATGGTCCACAAGGCGAGCATGCCACCTACAAAAAACTACATCAGATTTAGGCCAAGTGCGAATACCTCTTTCGCGAAGTGGCCCCAGCGGCAGAGAGTTTAGAAATGGAGGGCATTGAGTACAAGGAAACAACTGGCCCACCGCCGCTTGTTCGACTGCCTCTGCATTGTTGAAGAAAGGACCTAGGTAGAACTCATTGAGTTCGACATTGGCAGGTGTGAGAAAGTTCGGAGTAATGTATGGACGATTAAGGAGTTTCTAAAGTCTTTAAAACTAAAGGAGTCGCCAGATTGAGATTGTGAAGTAGCCATTAGGGACGAAATAGAATTTTTCAGAGTTATGTAGCAGGAAAGGAAAGAGATGAACAGTAAAATTGTGAGAAAGAAGCGCGAAAAAAGTGAGGCGTGATTTAATGATGCAGTGAAATGGCGTATTTGGGGGTTATAAGGGTTTGCAAAGCGTCGCACCTTTTCAAGCTATAGAAGAAAACAATGATTGAAATTCTTGAGAATTTCGAATGTTGCTGGAAACACAAAAGTGCATCTGGCAAAATTTAATAATTGGTATTAATTCTGCCATATTGGGCGGTAATTGTTGACACATAAAAATTCAGCCCAAATCGAACGGCCCAAGAAATGAAGCCCAATTGGAGGATCCCCAAATCAGATAGCCCAAAGAACGAAGCCCAATCAGACAATTCAAGATGAAGGCCCAAATAGGGAGGCCCATGAACGTGGTAACACCATCGTCCAAGCTTGCAAGTCGCCCAGGATCTGAGCGAATAGAATGCAATGCAGTCGCCCAGAGCTGCTACTCTATTCTCGGCCAAACCTTCGAGTTGCCCAAGGTCTTAGCAAACATGAAGTGTTATGGTTATCAAGAAGTGCAGTGATCAAAGCAGTTATTAAGCAGCCCTAT
>NC_036238.1:16027339-16031127 GCF_002742605.1 Olea europaea var. sylvestris
TAGATTTAAACACTTCTTTCAGTAACTCGTGTGCTTGCGCCCCTTGGAGGCATTCTATTTTTACTTTCCGATTGTAAAGACATTGCCAATAAAGAACACCCCTTTTTTGGGACTTTGTCTCAAGAGATTTGTTCCTTACACAATCGTCTGATCCCCTTTTTAATTGTTAGTGACTAACCCGCGTGAAACAGCACTGACTTTTGAGTATCTAAAATTGGCATGAGTCTGCTTATCACACTAATAAAAAAAGCCAATCACCTAGGTGTAGAGTATGATAGGTATGTGTATCACATCTACTTGTATCAATGTTTAGAAAAGAATCAATCGAGTATTGAAGCGATTTGTATTTGTGAATAGAGGCACATGGTTCACCACATTTGAGGTGCAAGTTCTACTTGAGCATCCAAATTGGGATCAATACAAGCACAAAAATTTCAAATTTTAGATGTGAAGCCAATTTGGATAAAAACCAAAAAAAAAAAAAAAAAAAAAGAAAAAAAAAACTCTAAACAAGGTTCTAGCACCATGCCAAATGCGTTTGAACAAAAAGAGCAAAATAAACAATTGTGTTTTGTGCATTAATATTGATAAACAATATGGAATCAAGAAAGAAAGACAATATAATATTTACGTGGTTTGGTAGTAAGTCTGCGTTCACAGGAGCGAAACTACTATGTTTTTATTATATGTCAATAATAAGGTTACACAGAAATATTTGCCTAAATTATAAAACATTTCTATTTTCTATAAAACAATTTCAAGAAGAAAACGAAGTGAAAGTTATATTATGATTTGCGTAACAAAAAATTAGTGTGGCATTAATGTTAATCCATGGAACACTGCCTTGCATGTAAAAACGACGGTGTTCTTGTCACGATCAAGTGCATTTCATTGTGATAGTCAGGACAAAGTGAATAAAGGTAGTTGTGTATGATATTCTGCATTTTAAGACAAATTGTTGTAAGTCGGGAAATATTCCAGCATATGTATAAGGTTTGACAACACGATATAGATGAAGTCAATCCGAGATAACACTTTTTCGAAAACTAGTAGTAAGTCTGTATGTTGCACGTCTTGTGTATTGATGAATGATATACGTATTTTTATTTATTTATTTTTTTTTGAATTACTAATACCATTTTTTAAAATAATAGAGGTAATTGATATTGTTAAAGGAAAAATTACAATTGGGTGTGTGTGTGTGTGTGTGTGTGTAAGTTTTTATAAAATTATGTATATAATATGATAATGTTAGAATAACTAAAATGTAATGATATAATTGCAATAATATTTTTTTGTACCCAATATTTTTTTCAGTGATCGAATGTTCCAATTAATATATTAATGTAACCTTTAGCACATTTGTTACCTCATTAATACAACCTTTCAATTTTGTAACCTCAATTAAATAATAACCTAATGGATAGATCATAATGTAAATCATGAAGATTAATTAGGGTTTTGTTGATGAGAAATAAAAATTGCATTGTTAATGAAAAATAAAATCACAACGGATGAATTATAACGTAAATCTGAAGATTAATAATGGTTTTGTTGATGAAAAATAAAAAATTATTTTGTTGATGGAAAATAAAAATTGTAAGAACAAAATACTCAATTTGATGATAAATCACTAAATTTCCATTGATTTTTTTTTAAATAATTGAATGTTAGTTTCACTCCTTATATTAATTCCAACCCAAATGATAAATATCAATTAAATATTTCACCACTTATATTAATTCTAAATCAAATAATAAATATTAATTAAATTGGTAATAAGGGTTTTGTTGATGAAAATTAAAAATTGTAAAGAAAAAAATTCAATTAAATGTTAGTCATTGAGTTTCCGTGTTTAATTTCTTTTTTATTCATTGAATGGCCTCATCAATATATTAATGCAACCTTTAAAATATTTGTACCATCAATCAAATAATAACTTAATGGATGAATTATAATGTAAAGAATGAAGATTAAAAATTGCTCCGTTGATGAAAAATAAAAATTCATTGCATAAATTATAATATAAATCATGAAGATTAATAAATGTTTTGTTAATGAAAAATAAAAATTGATTTGTTGGTGGAAAATAAAAATTGTAAGAATAAAATAGTCAATTGAATGGTAAGTCACTGATTTTTTTTCTTTGATATAATTGAATATTAGTTGCACTCCTTATATTAATTCCAATCCAAAATGATAAATATCAAGTAAATATTTCACTCCTTGTATTATATTAAGTCTAAACCAAATGTTTAAGTATAAAAAAATAATATATATAAAAAATTAAGTAGAATTTCGCCCTGATTATTTGACCTCATAAAAGTCAAATAAAATGTGAACACACGAACTTCCAGAAGTCATGCAATTTTGTCATTTTCTCAATCAAGCTCATAAATCTTCCTTTTTTGATTAATCCATCTCCAAGTTGGGATTTTTATCTAAAAATAAATAATATATAAAAAAAAATTGTGTTGAATTTCGCTCAAATTATCAATATCAAACTATTTTATGAATATAAATAAACGTGTAAAATATTCTTATCATTGACCATGAAATTCTTTACCTAACTCGTGGAATTTGGAGTGTTGCTGATGAAATTTGTAGGAATGGGTCCAATGTATATGCCGTTTGCCATCATGAAAGACTTGTCATTTTTCAATCGAAAATAATAATAATAATGATAAATTCTGATTCTGTCACTGTTTTAACACAACATCAAGCGTAACAGCACGACTTGCAGCTAATTTAGTAATCTTAATTTTAAAAGTGAGCCAAACTTTTTACGATGATTTTTAAAATTATTTCTTTTACTGAAAATTTTAGTTAACTTACTTTGATGAAAGTTACTTTTAAGAATGGCTCGACATGATTAGTGAAGAAACAAAAACAAAATTATCTTACAAGTTTCCCAACCTAACTGCATGAAATTCTATAATCCAAATAAATCGAACCTGCCCAGAATTGTAAGTACTCAATGCCCTTCTCTTCAAATCAAGTCAAGTCAAGCAGCGCACGTTTTTATCATGATTCATTGAACACCAACCTATACATAAAATATAATTATACACAGTGTCCCCACTATGCAACTTTTTCCTTGGACATACTCATTACTCATCATAGTATATAATGAGCTAATAGTTGACTTCAATGTTCCAAAAAGCTCACAACCTCAAACAACAAGAATTGCTATTTTTTTTTGCTACCAACCAGAGAGCAGATCTGGTTTATGATCTTAGTCCATTTCCTCTTTGATTCAAGATAAATGGTCCAAGAATTTTACTTTGTCAAGAGGGCAGGCAATTTGCTAATTCTAGATGGGAAATTTTGTTTTGATAGGAGCGATCGCGGGATCGGTTTGGAAAATCAAAATGAAGAATGGCAGTCCAGAAAATGAAATATTTGGAAGAAACCTAGTTGTTGGTATGGGCGGTATAGGAAGGATAACTCTCCAGAATTGCTATTTCTCGTTAAAAATATTATGTCGATCCGTTTTCAAGGGTATGCCTCTTATACATTAATCTAGTTTCCATGAAGCAAGTTATCTGAAATTCTTTTGTGATGAAAATGAGACTACTGGTTTTCTTTTCCTTTTTAATCGGGTTTTTGCACAAGTAATTTTGGAATATGGTGTATACTTTTCGTTGATTTTGTAAAATCATTGCATCTGTTTGTGAAGACTAGTTGATTAAATCTTGAATTGTCCTTCCTTCATACTATGTTGATGAATGGACTAGATCCATTCTTCTATCTAGACTTCGGTATTCTGATTTGGCCCAAATTGTTAA
>NC_036238.1:16036041-16041189 GCF_002742605.1 Olea europaea var. sylvestris
TCCCATCAACCACAATTTCTAGTCTACAAAACTTATCCTTGTCAGTTCAGTTTGATTCTCTATAAAAATTATCTTCCAGATGCAACTGTAACGGTGGAGACGATGGGTGAAGGAGATTTCAATCAACTAGCGACATTTTTCCCACCGCCAATGTTCGAATAGACTGGAAGGAGGTGTCAGAGTCCCATGTTTTCAAATCCAAACTTCGGTGGCTGAAGAAGGAAAAAGTGAAAGTAGAGGTGGAAGAGGGTAGGTTATGCAAACCAACAGCAATAGGGCAGTGAACAAGGAAGACAATAATGATTATTGGCATCTAATTGGGAGGGCAAGAGGTAAATTTCTCAGGAGATTCTATTCGCCAAAAAATGTAAAAACTGGTGAAGTGAAGGCAACAATGGAGAATGGAGTTCTTACTGTAACTGTTCCTGAACTGGAGAGGCATTATTTTCATATTTGTAGAGAGATTATGGTCAATTAGGTTTCTACATTATTCCTCACCTGGTTTTTGAATTTTTTTTATAAGTTTGCTAAATGTGAAATAGTATACTTAAAGTATTGTAATTATGTGTTTTTCCCTTTTTTCTCTAAATAATACGAACAATTTTGGCCTGTGTTTGGGTTGGCTTGTCGCGGGCTGGACTATCTGGCTCGAACTTTTTTCAAGCTGAGTCAAGTCTAGCCACGAGTTGTCCAAGCTAAATTGGCAACCCTACTAAAGGACCTAGTTGATATAAATTTTTTAAAATAACATTTTTGAAGAATGTATAATTAACATTTTTCTCTTTTTTCTTTTCAATCACACATTTTTTATTAAAATAATATTATACATTAATAAAAAAAAATTTACTCATTTTTCCACCACACTTACATTTTTACATGAAAATGAGTCTCAAAACGCCCCCTAAAATGTGCTGAACTCACTTCACATAATAATATTCCCCGTACAAGGGGAATAACTCACTTCACAAAACGACACACTATACCAACTTATCTTCTCAGCGATAGCTCTCCACCTTTAAATCGCAACCGTACCATCTTCAAGCTATCTCCGAGGACTACATAACTTTTGAAGGCCGTGTGTAACATTACCCACTAACAATGGCGGCCTGCACAGCTACAGCTTCATCTGCTGTTCTTCTGCCTTCCAATCCCAATTTAAAGGCTTACATTTCCCCCAAATCCATTTCCATCCCCTCTTCATTCTCAGGACACCGCAATCCACTCGTTTCCCATGCCCCTGCCTCCCTCTCCTCTCGCCCTTCTCACTACACACGACGGAGTTTCGCTGTTCGCGCCGTAAGTATCATTTAGTGTTAATTTTATGTGATGATATTTAAAATGTATTCTAGTAGTAGCAATGAATTTACGATATATTTTTCGCTTTTCAATTTGAACTTCATCTCGTTTCGAAATGCGTCTAAAATTGATGTCAGTAAATAATTTTTTTTTTTTCACATAGTATTTATAAAATTTAGAATTAACTAAGAACTTTTCTTGTTCTCATTTTGACTCACTATAAAAGAATCTGCGAACTGAATTTCATTTTCACCTTGTTGTCCTTTATTTAAATTGGACCTAAATTTCGTGTCTTAAATCAAGTTGTAAGACATGAAAATGAAAGGTAAATATTGCCCTCACAGTTTTGGGCTAGCTGTATTAGTCTTATCAGTTCTCTCTCGTTCTCTTTTGATTATTAAATATGTTCATTGGTTTTGTGCCCCAGCTGACTTCCTTAACTTCTTTGACAGAGTGAACTGCCACTTGTTGGAAATCAATCTCCAGACTTCGAGGCAGAGGCTGTTTTTGACCAGGAATTTATCAAGGTAATTTGCTGAAGAAACATTTTATGTATGTTTTATTGTCTTTCCCAGTATCATGCATTGTTAAATATACCAGATTCCTTAGGTGTTCATGTGTTTTGTATCTGTGGAGTTGGAGAATCACTGTCATTTTAACACTTTGAATAAAGTGCTCTAGAAGAATAGAACTCTGATTTGTTGATCGTAGAACTTTGGTATAAATTCTGTATGTTCGCATTTACTCCTCCCCCTCCCGCGATCTCTTGTTGACACTTTCTAATGCACTCATTTTTTAATTTCCTCTACGATATTCAATTGTGCATTTGCTTTGCATGGGTGTTGCTAGTTTTATAGACAGCATTTTTGTAACAGGCACTGGTTTTTCTGCCTGCAGGTTAAACTGTCTGATTATATAGGGAAGAAATATGTTATTCTCTTTTTCTACCCACTGGACTTCACATTTGTTTGTCCCACTGGTGAGTTGACTTTTGACTACATTGTCTGGTTAATTTACTACCTGATGGTTGCTGTCTTGCTGATGATACAACTCGCATGTCTGCCTTATTTTTATTTATTTTTTTTTATTTTTTTCAGAAATCACTGCGTTCAGTGACCGTCATGAAGAATTTCAGAAATTGAACACGGAAATATTGGGTGTCTCGATAGACAGTGTGGTATGTTGCCTTTTGGATTTAAAGCTGGTTGAAAATTTTTCTTTTTCCTACTCTTCAACTTTCTGTTTTGTGTCATTGCTCATGAATAGCTACAGCGGTGGATGTTTGTATATTCTATGTTTGATTGTTATGCATAGTTCACTTGAATACACTTTCTTATCTTTTGAGGACACATGGTTTCCAATGAGAAGATTTTGCATATATATTAATGTTGGTTACTACAGATGTGGTACTTTGCAACCCTTACATCCATCTTTTCGTTTCGTTTCTTTTATTTTTTCTCTTGTTCTGTGATATAGTTGTGCATGCTTGATCTGCTAACCCAATTCATTTCAATTTCCTTGGGGAGGTTATGGATGAAATTAAGAGTTTAATGCCAAATGTACTGTTGTTTTAGACCCGCATACGAAGATATTTTAGAAGACATAGAGACTAAGATTGTTTTAGGACTTTTGTATCAAGTGAACTCGAAGTACGACCTAATGAAGTAGGAAGGAAATTAGATTTCCTTTTAGATTCTGTTCCATCACTCTGTGCTGCCCAGTTCCCACTTCTACTATTGGAATTTCTTTCTGAAACATGCTCATTCTAAATAAGAGCACCAAATGATAATTTTCTCTCACCCAATGAGTCACCACGAGGCTTTACTACTTATTTCTGTTACTATGTTTTATAAATGCTTATGTCTACTAATACTTTTCTCTGTCAACTGTCATTTCCTTTAGTACTGGTTGGAATTTGTTGGTTTCAGTCATATTGTGTTATTAATCTCTTTTTGTTTGATTTGCTGGTCTTCCTTGTTCTCTTTTTTGTCATCTTTCTCGTTATTGACTTTTTTGGACGGATGGTTTTCTCCTAATTTAGTACTTATAGTGGCTTTAGTTTACCGCAATGGGAAGGTGACTTTTATGATTTTCTGAAGAATTTTTTGGCTTCTATGCTGTCAGAATATTTTGTTCTTATGCACTTTTCATTGTTAGCTTTGTCATATTTGCATTGATTAGTCTTGTTGAATCTTAATTTCATATTTTTACATCGTATTGACTTATGCTTGACTATCTGCAGTTTTCCCACCTCGCATGGGTCCAAACAGACAGAAAGTCTGGGGGTTTGGGCGATTTGAAGTATCCATTAGTTTCTGATGTGACCAAATCAATTTCTAAGTTATATAATGTGCTGATCCCAGATCAGGTATGTACTACTTAGATACTGTTGGCATTTCAAAAACCAATTAATCGACTTGGTTAAAGATATCGTTATGATCTTAATGTTACCTTGATATTCATTTCGACATCCGTGTTTACTGCTACTAATGCTGTCTATAATCAGTTGTAGCTGATATAATAAAAAATTATCTTTTGACTTGATGTAGAGTATATGGGTTGTTATCTAGCCAAGTGTAAGAAGTAGAATATGAAAAATTCTCTTGGCAACAGATGAAAAGAGACCAAGAATATGACCTGCATTTCTATTTTAGTGCAAGTAGAACATTTTCTACCTGGTGTGCTGATTAAATTGATCAATCCATCCAATGATAATGTGACCAATTTAGAATAATTCAGTACCTGAAGTTAGTTTGGTAATTTTCTGTTGAAGAGTAATATACTGTCTTTCTTATCATCTGGCTTTGTGAGAAAAAGGCTCATGATATTCCTCTAACTAAAGACAGCACTAGAGGTAGCTTTGGAAATATGAAGAGCTTTATTATGATGATAAATTTATGATGGCCATCCATCCTACTTACACCTGTTCACCGTGATGGAGAACTATTTGGATAAGATATCCACCTTCTTGAAAAAATTTACGGAATCTTTACATTTATGAAATTTGTCTAAGCTTATATTTGGAGTCTACCCCATAGTTGTAGCTAGAGGAATTCTACTTTGTAAATTTCTGAGGGTCTAAAATTTAGGAGAAAAAACTATAATTGAAGATCTTATGCATATTGCTGTTTCAGGGAGTTGCACTAAGAGGACTTTTCATCATTGACAAGGAAGGAGTTATACAACACTCCACCATCAACAATCTTGCCATTGGCAGAAGTGTCGACGAAACATTGAGAACACTCCAGGTAATTTACATTATTTACAATATAAAACTTACAGGGAAAACATCTGGGTTTTTGTCCCAGGCTTTTTTACGCTATAGTATTTGGCATGACCATAATCTAAAATAACTTTATTAGCAAAATACTTCAGTGATTTGTTTTATTATATTCATTATTATTAAGTGGCATTCAGTTAGGATACAGTTTCCATCAAGCCTGGCTGTTTCTTTTAACATTGGCTGTGTATCTGGTTCTGCCATGTCAACAAATTTCTTCACCCTAAATCTTATCATAAATGGTAAATTTTAGCAACGAAATTACTGAAACAACCCAGAGGTTAGGATTGCAAAGTTCAACGGGTATCAGATTATACGGGATTATTTTGTCTGCATAAACCATAAATCTTGTATATGCATTAAGATGTACCTGTATATAAAGTAAAGCTATTGGTGGGGGATGCTAGTGGGTTTTTAAGTGGCTTGAAGTTTGTAGAAATCACTTAAGCGGTTTCAGTTTGATTCCACGGACATTTTCCCTTTCCTATTCAAACTAGAATCTCATCTTGTCTTAACTGCAACACTGGTTTCTCACAATATAATGATAAATTTGAAGAAGTTTCCAACTAAGG
>NC_036238.1:16041292-16055609 GCF_002742605.1 Olea europaea var. sylvestris
CAAACTAGAATCTCATCTTGTCTTAACTGCAACACTGGTTTCTCACAATATAATGATAAATTTGAAGAAGTTTCCAACTAAGGAGCAAAATGAGCCGTCATAGTTGGCAATATCTCATTGATAGATTGTATTTCAGCATCTGTAACTTTCTGCTCTTCTTGTTCAAATCGTGTGAGAATGCTCTTTCCTGGAAAAAGAAGACTGCTCCAATGGGAGCTTCTTTTGGTGTTTCTGGCTGACAAGTTGTAGGAATTGAGAAATCAATTCCAGAGTCAGATGGTAAACTGAGCAGCATGTACTAAACAGTAGAATCTGGATGTTAGATGGCCAGCCCTGTGGGAATATCATGGAATTTTACGCAAAACAAGTTGGCAAACTGATTAAACCCCATATTTCACACACTTTTTCACTGTGATTGTGTAATGATAGAAGACGTTCATGGTCACTCCGGTAAATGTTACCTACTTGCGTGCATTTTAGATCAATATGCTAATATGTTCTTTTACTGCCATACTTGGTGTAGGCATTGCAATATGTTCAGGAGAACCCTGATGAAGTATGCCCGGCCGGATGGAAACCTGGGGAGAAGTCTATGAAACCAGACCCCAAACTCAGCAAGGAATACTTTGCTGCAATATAAGCTGAATTGGACCCGTGAGCACTGTGTTATTTGCCATTAGGTTGTAGAAGGTTTTGTGTAGCGAAATTTGTGTTGTCTATGTTGAGTGACCATTTTAATTTCGACATATGAAATGTTTAATAAATGCCGATACCTGGCGATATTCTTGCTCTGATTTCTTGTTCTTACTCTTTTAGTTGCAACTAGATAATGTTTCACGAACATCATCAAAAGGCAAAAAGCAATCCATTTTCTTAATTCAGAATCAATAATTGTCTTTAATTTATTTCAGCTGGCAAAATGATTTTGTTCTACCTGAGTTTGATGGAATGGTGGCAAGCAATTAGTTCACGGTCATGTTTGATACTAATACTAAAAATGATTGGATAATTAAATAGATTAGAATTTAGTTTGATCTTTGTTACATGGTCTAATATTGATTATCATATTCGCACTTGGCAGATTATGATTTGGCCAAGTGAAGTTTAACAAACACTCTCTGTTTGATGGTCGTTATTGTATAAAAAGGATGTTTTCAATAATGATTTTTTGGAGAATACAGGGTTAAAAAGTTAGAAATTTTTTTGAATATATGAGCATGAAAAATAAATTATTATATTTTAAAAGAATAATGTTATTTGCAATCGCTCACTACAGCAGTCGTCTTACGTGGTATACACATGGCAGGTGATTATTTGATGTATTAATGAATAAAAAAACTACCACATTAATGTATCAAATAATCACCTGTCATGTGTATATCACGTAAGGTGACTGTCGCAGTGAGCGACTACGAATAGCATTACTCATTTTAAAAAGAGTCAGAGAGGGCTTACTTTCTGTTCTTAGATTACGAGAACCTTGGAAAAAGGAAAGGACAATTGAGAAAAAAATATTCCTTTCTACAAAATGAAAGTTTAAATTTCACAGGTTCTTGAAACCTAAATACATGATAGAAAGTTATACAAAATTAAATGCAATTATCCAATACATGTAATATTCATGTTTGTTAAAATCGTAGTACTAAGGCCTCTAAAAATAAAAGAAATAATAACAAATTATATCTTATTTCTATTAAATTTAAAATCACTTACGTTAACCATTATTTGTTACTTCAGTTTGAGTCTATTAATTAAAAAAATAAAAAATAAAAAATAAAATAAAATAAACTAAGAGGGCTCATGTGGATCACAAGACATTCAAAGATATGCAAATTGAGAAACAATTGAACAATCTCACATGTACACTGTTACATCATATGACTTGACTTTAATACATAATTCCTTGATCAGTGATTAACAACCAACACTTTCCGCTAATTGTTATATTAGTATCACTAATGACAATAATTATTAGTACAAAGATTCGGGTTCTTGTCTCTGTGTATTTTTTTTTAAATAATAATAAAATTAATATGCGTATCATTGAGGTTTCTTTTATCACACACGCTATTACCAATTGATTATTCATAGAGTAATATCAATTATTCAAGAGATGATTTTTCAATTCTTATATATGGAAAGAGAATGAGAGATCAACAACAAGAACAACTTTCTATCTCATTGTCGTTTAATAGGTTACTATCGTAAAATCCAACTGCCAATAATTTGCACCACAAATATCGGAACTAACGTGTTTGATTATGGGCATCGGCACATTATGTCTCATTTGTACTATTTTAATGAAGCATTTATTAATGTAAAATTTTGTTTTGTACTAAAATTAATAAAATAAAATCTCATGCAATATATTAAAATAAGGTGTCTTAAAATAACATGTTATGGTGCAAAAAAAATAAAAATAAATAAATAAAATAAAATTCACCGCCATTGATGCGGCCGTTGCTACCTCCAACCACAATAGTTGAATATAGAGCATAGTAGCTCCCATAGGCAATTATCTTCTTTTAGCATATGCGAAGCTGCGGACTATCACGTGAATCACCTTGCTTACAAATTTAAATTGTTAGAATGAGGATACGTTATTTATATAAATTAAGTTTTTAATATTCTCATCGTGTACAAGATAAATTCATATTTTTTCGTAAGGCTCAACAATACACAATTTTCATGAAAGACTCGCAACTCAAATAAAAATATAAACGATAAGAGAGAAGATACATTACTTCTCAAATTAAAGTCGAAACAAGAAAGAAAGAGGTTTCAGGTGAAAGGTGGTTTTCATGGCTTCGATGAAGCAAGTCTATCCTAGGATACATATAAGATATTTTTACTTGAGTTCAAGAGACACATCGCTCGACAAATGCTAACAATGAATAAGGCACGTGAAGTGCAATTATTAAACCTTTCATTGCACTCCCCATCTTTGACGGAGTAAGTTTTTGTTCTATTTTAGGTTATGATATTTTATTTTGATCATTAAATAAAACACGCCGTCTAGAGTGATTTAAATAAAGTTAATAAATATTAATACATCATAGTACATTTTCGACAAAAAAAACGAGCTCTACACATCTTTCTAGTGTATTGTTAAACCCAACACGATTTATTGTACTATTTCATTACATTTTTTGTTTCATAGACAAAAAAATATGATTAAACATCACTATAAACAAGACATTGACTTCTTTATCGATCTTAGTAATGTAGATTGTTGCCCAATTCATGATGAAATAAGAAGAAAAGTTTCCTTACACAATGAAATTACGAACTTTCCATTGACTCTCATCGTCAGTACAATATATTTCGGGTTGGTGATATTTTATTGTTCGTATTGTTAGCAAAATCATTCTCCTAAAATTCTATTAAAAAACTTAATGATTGCGAACGCTAGCATCATCGCAACGTGTATATTGCTAATCTTCCACTGTGGATTAACTTGTAGGTGTTATCGTACCAAAAGTGTTGATGATCTTAAAGCCAATGACATCCCAAAAAAATGTGAGCAACGTCTATCGGTAGAGCGTCAATTCTCTCTTGAAAATTGTTCCCTCAATCTAACTTCCCCATTTAGGGGGTGGCACTGCCGTCAAAGCCACTAATATCTCAAGAGCTGCCACCCTCCACCCTTTCTTCTCCATCACATGACAATGAAAGCTCACCATTTTGCAATCATTCACTATCGTTATCACTCTACGTGACATACATTTGACGGTTAATGATTTGATGCATAAAGCAATAAAAAAAAATTATCATATTAATGCATAAAATCATTAACTGTCACATGTATACCACATAGGATGACTACGACAGTGAGTCATTGCAATTAGCATTGCTCATTTAAAAAACCTAATGAAAGCTCTATGTATTATTAGACAAGTCAAAGTAAAATCAAAGTTTACAAGAACACAAATTTTTAAGACGAAATTTACATTCTAAATTGGCTCCACGAGCAATAATAATTAGGTTCCATAACTTAACACATTTTACGGAAAAAAATCCATTACCGTCGGATGCCCAAATATTATGGAATAAATCATTTGCATCTCTTTTAGTCAAGGAATCAATGTTGTACTTTTGTTCAAACATATAATGACAAGTAATTTGGAGTGATAAAAAACATCTATATGAATGTATCAAGTAAGTGCAAATTAACGGAAGGAAAAAAAAAAAAAAAAAAAAAAAAAAAAAATGAAAAAAAAAAAAAAAAAAAAAAAAAAAAAAAAGGAAAATTAGAAGGCTGGAGGTTCTAGCATCCGAGGCCAAAACGTTGCACTGGACAATCACCCATATTGGTTTTGAATTTCTTATTTTTTTATGGTAGCTTTTCATTAAAAATCAAAACTTTTCGTAAAATCATTGAGAACTTTCTGTGGTGTATTGATGGAAAATTATCTCTTTCATTCCTAAACACAATACAAACAATCAATACTTGAAAACAACCAATTCATTTCATACAGTAAAGAAACTTCTTCAATTCTCTTAACATCTACAAAATTTCTTTCATTAGGTTTTAGGTTTTGGAAGTAAAACACTAGTGCTTAAGTATTTTCTCCTTCAAGGCTTGATTCAATCCTTGAAATAATTTGCCATAAGTCTTTTTTTTGACGACAATGATTCCATGTTCGAACCTTTTCACCATATTGTGGAATTATTGCTTCCTTTTTCTTTTGTTTGTCCCAGAGTTGATATGATCTTGAAGTTTAATGGTTTATTCTCGAATCAAAAATTATTTCAGAAATAAAATAGCGTAAACAGAAATAGGAACACAAGATATGTTTTGTTTCAAAATGGAGCCCGGATGTTCAGTCCAAGGACCTAATCACCCGTTGAGTCTGAATCAAGAGATATGCTTGAATTTCCACTAATTTCACAAAGAATCAGTACAGGATGTTCGAAGAAATCAGGGATTTCTTTATCTTTTTCTAGCCTCTATTTCACACAGATTTCCTTTCAATAATATCACACAGATCACTCAACGTTACAATCCTTACATAAAGGACTTTCAAAATCACACAGATTTCATATTACATTTTCAGAGAAAGGAGAGAGACGAAAGAACTCTCACACAGAGAAAGACTGAAGGTTCTAGAGAAAATCAGAGAGAGTATGCCAAAAGCCAGACGACCAAGGGTCATGTAAGTATCAAACAGTTGGACCGACCTTATCTAACGGTTGGGGGTGTGCCACGTGTACGGCACACACCCAACCATAAGAGGCAGATAAATCATGAAACCAAAAACACGAGAAATGTTAAGTTTGGGCTCCTTGTTTGTTTAATTTAATAAGGGGCCCAAAGTAGGAAATAGTGAGGCAGCCCAACACTTTTAACATCTTTTGTTACCTTCTACATTCTCTCTTGAATTTAATATTCAACAAAAGTAAAAAACTTTAGTTATTCAAAATACACCATTTACTTCACGAAAAATTGGCGGCAGTATTCTCAGAAGATGATGTTTCAACATTGTCCTTGCCTCTTAAGCACGCATTAGTGGGTAAATTATCTCATGGGAGGCTGCCAATGGTGAAAATCCATAACGCCTTTCAAGCACGCATTACTTGGGACCTCTTACGATTGAGATTAGGATCAAGTGAAGCAGGGTTGTTGACTCATTTCAAGAGTCACGAAATCAAGCTTAATTCGCAACTTCGATATGCCATAGAGGACTTGGTTAAAAGTGTAATTGGAGGATCAACTAACAACTTAAATTATCAACAAGCAGATAAATCACATGCCAACTTTATCAACCAAGCCGATCGGAGTCAGAACTATCGTGGTGCACAAGGGACTACGTCGGGATGCTTTTTGTTTAATTAAAATAAATTTTTTATTAAATTTTGATAAAAGTTGGTGATATATATGATTGAAAAATTTACAAACGTTGTGAATCCTATAAAATGTGTGGTTGAAAATAGGGACGGATTCAGAATTGGATCCAAGACCGGACTACAAAAATTCAAACCTGGCTACTACGTGGAAAAAAAAAATTTACACAAAAAAAACTGATTTTTTACCAAAAAAAAAAAAAAAAAAAAAACCTTAAAAAAAAAAAAGTTCTTGAGCCTGAGTGTGGGGGGGCTACAGCCCAGCCTGCCCCCCTTAAATCTGTCTCTGGTTGAAAATGAATTTGAGAAAAAATAAATTTAACAGATGAGAGCCTAACAAGTGCTTAATATCATATTGACGGAAACGAAACTATGGGTTTTTTTAGTTGGGGGACTGTAATAAATTTGCAAAACCTCCTTCAAGTAGTGAGTTTGAAAGTGATTGAGGGCAAAAGGACAATTTCACTGTGACGTATGAGACAAGCACTATGTCTAAGACAAAGTGTAATTTTATTTCTTACATTATATCCCCTGAATGGAGCAAGTTTAATTTTTTGCACCTTTAGCTAGAGATGCCCTTTCTTAACTATGTACTACATTTTATCTTCGTTTGTTAATAAAACAGACCATTGGGCAAGGTAAGTACTGGGCTGCAAACTTCAAGGCCTAGCGGGATTAGTCAAGGTGCGCGTAAGATGACTCGTACACTCACGGTCATCAAAAAATAAGACATACCACATTATTAAGTGGTTCAAAAAAAATTCTCACCAAACAATGCCATGAAATTATACAACGAAATATTTAACGATTCACAAGCAACAAAATTATAAGCAGCAAATATTGCACATATTTAAGTATTTGGAGAATTTGTTTTCAATATTTTGCTTTTCTTTAATTTGTCTTTGCAAATACACAGAACATGACATAATCAATAGAGATGAATGGTTAGATAAAATGGATTCTTTTATATGGATCCGCAAAAAAATTTCACATTTTTACCCATAGTTGTGTATATTAAGCTTTGGCATTGCCCCCAAAATACAAGAAGTTTTTCCTGTGCTGCATGTTCTGTGCCAGAATAGAGTCGTATTTACTGGAAACTCTAAACCCAAAAAAGGAAAATTCATACTGTTCCAGGCTTGTTACGAAGGAACGCCGGGGTCGGGATCGGGTACATAATTTAGTCTTCCCACTTCTTCCCAGATCAACTTGGATGTCACTTCATCATGCTCTGGAATATATTCCTGTAATACAATATAAGAGTATAAAGAGAAGGAGCTAAAATTATTTTAGCTTAATTATTCATATAATCACAAGGGACACCTACTCTCTTTCTTTTTTATTTTTTTATTTTTAATTTTTTTTTGTGTGTTTAAAATGCCAAATAAATTATAACTCATTACCACACAAAAGTTCCACATGAAATTGACTTTTCTCATTCCCTCTCTACAAGTTGGTCCTTCTTAAACAATTTTGACACGATAGCATAGTATAAAATACAAGTTTCCATTCTTATGTGATTATGAAAAAAAGGGACAAAAAAATTTATTTTATATCTTAAATAGGCCCAAATAGTTTATCTATCTTCTATAGACGTAATATATACAAACAACAGTTTAAGTACTTGCCTTTATGATTAATGTTGTGCTACATGTACATAATTGTTCACATAATAATTTATGTGCAGATAATGTGATGAGATATAATTGGGCCATAATTTTTTCAATTAAATAAAACTCTTCTTGACACCTTATCTGTATATAAATCATTATGTATAAGTAGCACCATTCTTATGATTAAACTACATTGGTTTTGCACTTAGATTGCAAAAAGATAGTTTTCTTTATGGCTAATTTTTTACCTCAAGTTCTCTGACCAACTGTTTGGCTGTCGGAGCCGACACGATAATTCTTCGTGCAGTTGGAGAGACAAAACCTTCGTCAACGGCCTTGTCAATAAAAGACAACAAGGAATTATAGAAACCCTCAACATTCAAGAGGCCCACCTGCATATGTTTATATGATTAGATTAGTGAATAAATTAAGATTAAAAAAGTACATTATGTGACTTAATGTCGTGCAACATGCCTACTTTTGACCAACACTAATCCCCATTTTCTAATTCTAAGAAGTTTTCTCCAATTCATATGGAGATCTGCCAGTGAAATTCAAATCATGTTAGCATGAATATGATTGCAAAACAAAATTTTGTAAATCTTTCCATGTGAACCATTACAAGTTCCACATGCACCGAAAAGCTTCCCCTTCCATTCCGATATGATAAGGACTATTGACCAAAAATCCGACGAACATATTTTTAGTGGCATATGAATCGAACGCCAATCGTCAATATAACATGCTACCACTGTTATTATGCCCGGATAGAGCAATCAGAAAGTAGATGAAAAAGTAGCTCACGGGTTTATGATGGATCCCAAGCTGAGCCCACGTAATAACTTCAAGCAACTCTTCGAGCGTGCCATAACCCCCTGAAAGTGAATAAGTATTTACTTTTGATTTATTTCACGTGCCTAGTTTTAATCGATTTAGAAGCATAAAAGAGATTTGCATACCGGGAAGAGCAATGAAGGCGTCTGCTTGTCGGGCCATCTCTGCTTTCCTCTGATGCATATCAGATACAGCTCGTACTTCTCCAATAGTTTCACCAGTTATCTGTTGTGACGACACGTTGCATTATAAACTAGAATATATGTTTAGACAACAATAAATTTTAAACTTAAATGCCATAGATCACTACATAGTTGAACATTGTTTGCGGGTTTTTCATCCTAGATGCATTACTTCTCCCAAATTTTAATTCACATTGAAACGAAAATTTTCAGACAAAAGAAGAAGCTTGATTAAAAATTTTTAGTCATACCTCCCGGGGCATGAGAGTCCTTGGTATAACCCTGCAAGTAAATTAAGAATTTGGAAATGTCAGAGTCTCGAGATGAAATCCCCAGTTCCTATCCCATGAGACCAAGACTATACTATCGATAATTGAAAAACAACAAAAAAAATAAAAATTCCCCAGAAACTTAGTCATATGCAAATCAATTCATTGTCCCTCCCTTTATGAAAAAATAATAACAAAAAGAGTACAAGCTACTAACAGCCTAAAAGGCAGAACACTTTCTATCGAACCTTTTACACTTCTGCATTATGTTTCTAACAAGAATTTCGCTTTATACTCTGATCCAAATCAGTGCACTTTATACTCTTCAAGGTACTACTAAGATTTGTACTGTCACTATCATAGAAACACTGATTATTACTCTCAAATCAAAGAATTACATTTTCAACTAAGCTACTTGTATAGATGATATGTACACCTTTGTTGACAGATGATAAGATGACATGCATTTTGACTTTTGATTTGAATTTCATTTATTTAAATCAAAGGCCAAAATGATGTCATCTCATTGTCTGTTAAACTAATTGTATATGTGATATAACTGTTGCATTTTCAAAGGACATCCACTTTTAGATGTGACGATATTGAAGACTTTTAGATCATTATAGTGTCGATTGAGTGTCAAGTACTGAATGTCAAACACACTTTTAATGTATGTGTGAGTTTGTGTTTGTATACACACAGTGTGAGGGGGAGAGAGAATAATACCCTAGAACATGGCGCCCACCATCATGAACTGCCTGAGAAACAAGACCCATAAGACCCACACTACCACCTCCATAGACCAAATCAATACTTTTCTCCACCTTCAAGAAAAAAACACATTGAAAAGAGCAAAACGAAACTCATCAAACACGCGTCAGAAACAAATGTATTACTATAAACACTTGATCAACAAACAAAACCCATAATTTATAATTCATAGGATGCCTCGAAAATCATGGCAAACTGTAAGCATGGCTTTTCAAATGATTGAATTTGTGTGATTATACGTGCATGAACATATATAAAAATACGGTATACATTTCCCATAAAACAAAAATGATGAAGCTCTGGTAATAGAACAACACGCTTAAAAGAGTCATGATACCAAGATGGCACGTTTGGTTTCCCAATCCAAAGGCAGAAATTAATTTTTTATTTTTTGTAACACAATTAAATTTTTACTGACTAAGATCACGCAAGAAGGGCTGTTGTGAAATGACAGCCAGGTTACAGCTAGCCCCTAATTTCTCTCTCTGATTTATCATGCCAAACCAAACATAAACCCTAAACCTGATTTTCCCCCAAGGCCAATCTGCCGCCTTGCCCATGTTGAAATCTGTGGGTTCTTCACATTTATGTGTGTGTGTGTGTGGGTAAGATGTATAATTCTGGCAATCACAAAATTAAGACAGAGAAATGTGAGGGAAGATCAGTTTTTGCAAGAGCAGCTTTTGTATATTTCTGCATATTGATGAACTATACTGAATTCTTTAAGAACTCGATGAATTCAAAACAAATGTAAAATAGAGGTTGATTATACGATATCGTATCAATATGTATATATAACACAATGCTGTGAGTATCGAATGTACTAATTTGGAATTGAAACACACTGTGCTTGCAAGATATAGGATTACCAATTCTTTACCCAGCTCAATAGCAGCTTCTTGATAACTTGGTTTCTTGCCAGAACTGCTCCCACAGAATACACAAATTCTCTTGAATCTTGACTTTATCTCCTCCTCCATTCCAATCTCCCGTTCTCTCTCTCTCTCTCTCTCTGTGTGTATGTGTGTGTGTGAATGATGATGTCCCTTGAGCTGTGAGGGGGCGAGAAATGAGTCATAATTTATAAGTCTTTTTATATAGGCAGAATAAGGAGCTTACACACAATCTCTCTCCAACCATGATCTAAATTAATTAGAACCTTTACCATATAGAGGAATATAATTGCCTTTTTTATTTTTCATTACTTAGGGTCAAAACAGTGCTTTCATGATTAATTATCTTTCATTTTAGTGGTTACATTCACGCCACTTTTTTATTTTTTCCCCCTAAATATACACCACATTTTAAATATAATAAAGATGGTTCGTCTTTATTCATTATCAAACTTATATTCATAATTTTTTTTTTATCATATTCTTATTTTTAACATTTCATTGATCAATAAATATTGTCATTAATCATATTTTTTGTCCAAAAATAATGTTAATATACTTTAAAATGAGGATTCAATATTTAATCGCATCGTGCATTACTATTTGTTTTGCTTATTTAAAAATACAATGGACAACTGAGTTCTTTTTCTATAATCTTAAAGAAAATTTTAGAGCGAAATCATAATAATAATAATAATAATAATAATAATTATAATAATAATAATAAAACTTATGTTCGTTTGAGAATAAAATGGGCCTGACTTCTAGTTCTCTCATTCTCTATGTTTATATTATGTCACTATTTTCATACTATTTTCTTTATAGGAGAGCATATTGCGTCGTTCAAAAAGGGCTCGATCGTCTTGAGAATATATTGATATCCTCCTTGATCTCTTGAAAACTAACGACTTGATGAACTGGTGCCAATTGGCTCCTCATCACGTTACCATGCTCGTCACATAACATTTATGAATAGACCTTCATTATATTAGAATGAAATCAAATCCATACCTAATATGTCCTTATTGAACAACTTTTCCATTCAATAATAACTTACTGTCGTGCACCACCACTTGAGATTGCTCATTAAGCCACCCTCGTATCAGTCTTGAGTACGTTATTAACATATCTTTTTTCTTTCATTTTCAATTTTACAAAAATCAATATTTTTTTTTATACTATATTGTAAAGCTTCCTTGCAGAAACAAACACTAAGAAGAGTATGCGTGCATTCTTGGAGATTTTTTTGAGCTGGAATATCATATCAAGATATAAATCCCAAATTAAGACGAATCAAAAATCAAATTTAAATTATAGAATAACTGCTAACATTAAAAATTATTTTACACGATCTTTTTAGTTTTTATTCACTGAATTAAAATCATAAAAATTAGAATATATGACAACTGAGAATGTTCAATTGCCCATTTTACGATGTTGAAAAAATTTAACTGAAGTATCTTCTAAATTAGTAAATATGTAAATTTATATATTTTTTAATAGCTTATTCATTTCAAATTGGATTAGAGGAAAGGAAAATGCTTCTTATACATAATAATTTACATAATGTTTACATAACGATGAAGTGTCAAAATGTAAGAGGGAAAGTTATTTGATTGATATGATTTTGATCCAATTAAATCTCATCACATCATCTGTTGATAAACTATTATGTAAATTGTTATGTATATGTAGCACGATCCTTAGAAGAAAATAAAAATAATAAATTTTGGAGGACCATCTTTTAAAGAAAAAATATTTAATTAAACATCATTACATATTTTAGGATCAAAACCAATTTCAATATAAATAAACGAAAGATTGCGTAAAGTAACGATCTTGTCTTCTTTAATCTTAGCATGCAGCTCACGTGTAACAACTGTTCACAAGCAAATTGAGATTTGTTAAAATAAAATATTGAATTGATTATTAGTTATAAGGATTTATTTTTTATTTATATATTAATTTCTCTAATTAATTGATGCAGTATCTTTGATAAGATCAAATAGTGTGGATCTTCACGTTTCTGGACTAATTATCTGTCACAGTTTCAACTCCATGGCAAAGACCTTTAAAGAAACAAAATTTCAACAATTTGGTTTCAATTATTTGTATCTTATTTAAATTGGAAGGTTCTCATTGCACAAAATGATTAAAAGCATGTTTGTTTAAGTTCAAAAACAAAGTTAAGTTTTCACGAATATGTTCGGATAGTACACTATTTTTTTACCCTAGAATAATATTTTCAAAGATAAATATTAAATTATTTCAAACCTTGACAGATAAAAAAGGATTGTCTATTTCAAAAGTTACTTATTTACTTATAAGTAAATTTTTAAGCTAAGTTGAATGTGCCACTAATAGATAATAATGCTTGTAAATAAGAAACTTTTACGATTATACTATATGTACATAATATTTTATATAATGACTTGCATACACATGATATGATGAGATATGATTATGTCAGAATTTTTCAACTAATAAAAAAAATTCCCAATTCTCTTCTGATACTTCATCTACATACAAATCATTATGTAACTGTTTATGTACAAGTAGACATAAAGATATTTTTCTTACTTCTTACTTTTTTTCACACAATTAAATGAAAATTAAAGAAAAAAACAACTTAAAAAATGAGTTTCGAGAATTTAGATTTTTTCGGTTCTTCCTATCCACTTCCATTACCTTGCTCAAAATGAGTCATTATAAAGTAATTCCTCTTGTACAAGAAAATGCTCAGAGAAGTCGTGCAGATGCAACTCAGCACCTGTATGGCTTCTTTTTTCGTTGTTTTTATCATCTGCCAATGTTTAACTGTCAATGTGCATCTATAGAAAATCTACCAAATTTTTTCAGTACACAAAGCACCACTTGTCATTTTATATATTCTCCTTGTACTTTTTCGAATTACAAACCATGTATTAGTCATAGGGATGGCAAATGGACCGAGCGGCTCGTCAGCTCACCCGCTTGGCTCGCAAAAACGGAGCTCGTGGGTGGCTCAGACTCATAAAAACACGAGCCCGAGCGTGAGCCGAGCGGGCCGATACAGTGGACGAGCCGAGCCCACTCAGCTCTCACGGCTCGCACAAAAAACGAGCCGCTCGTGAGCGGCTCGTTTGGAATGAGCCATGAGCCAGCTCGTGGGCTCGTGTTAAATGTGACCGAAACGGTCACATTTTTTAAAATGTGACCGTTTCAGTCCCCCGTTTATTTTTTTTCATTTATTTCTTTTTTTTTTGACCGTTAACGGTCATTGAATTTTTTTAGTGACCGTTTTGGTCCTTATATTTTGTTTTTTTTTCTTTTATTCTTCTATAAATAGTGGCATTTAGCCACAAAATTTTTTACAATTCTCTAAAATCTCAATTATCTTTCTCTCAACTTTCTTGTATTGTGTTGATAACTTGCAATTTTTATATACAATTTATACAATATCCAATTCTCATTTCTCAGTTCTCACTATATTTATTGAAATTTCATCCAATTTTCATTTCTCACTACATTTATACAATTATTCTTCTACTAGTTATTACTTATTACAACTAAACAAATAGATCCACGCTCATTTGTCAAAAACTTGTTCGCTGTGGGAGGAAACGAATAGCCTATAACATCGCAAAGTCAATTTCAGAATCAATTTGAAGGTCTAAATGACGTACCCCTACCTGAAAATATTCCAGATTTGGATCTTCATCATCATGTAAGCGGCAATCCAAATTATCCAATTAATTTGGATGATGTTGACGTTCCCAAAGAGGAACACGATCAGAAAGAAGATGCTGAATTAAACATTCCTGATGCGAGGGAAAAGCGAAAGAGGAAAAAACAAACAAAATGTTGGGATCACTTTAAGTTGATTTCAACGGGAAAAATCGTCAATGGAGTCCAAGAATCCAAAGCAGTAT
>NC_036238.1:16056448-16064475 GCF_002742605.1 Olea europaea var. sylvestris
CGTTTACTATCCCACCAGCTGTATGGTGCTTGAACGTCTTTATATAATTGCAAGAACATTTTATAAATACAGAAATGACCCTGATTTTAGTGAAATTATAATTGCTATGAAATTAAAATTTAGAAAACATTGGGAAGATTTGCCTATATTATTTCCTTTAGCATGCATGATGGACCTCCGATATAATTTATCGGGAACTAAATATATAACTGATCAAATTTCAAACGCCTTAATATTTGATACTCATATTACATATAGAAATTTAGAGCAAATATTATGTGAAATGTATGAATTATATGCAAACCGAATGGATACCAATATTAGTCGGGTATCATCTGCACCTACTTCTTCCACTGAAATTGAAGAAGAAGATGCAGAAATATTTAATTTATTTCAAGACATTAATTCTTATAGATTTGATTCATCTGCAATGTATTCATCTACCACTACTGTCACTACCATGTCATCACCATCTATATCTCATTCTCATCATACATCTACGGGCTCAAGCCATAATGCATTGCCTGCTGAATTAATTGATTATTTCAACGAAAATATGCCAATAGATAAAACAATTAAAAAAAGTTCAGACGAAGTAATTGAATTCTGGCGAAGGTATGAACGACATTGGCCAGTTATATCTGTGATTGCAAAAGATCTGCTGACACCTCCGGTTAGCACTGTTGTTTCGGAATCTGCTTTTAGTGCAGGTAAAAGAGTTTTGAGCGAGGTCAGGAGCCAACTAAAAGAAGATATTTTAGAAGCGTTAATGTACGTTAAGAATTGGCAGGACGATCATTTTCGACTACAAGATAAATATGCCGAAATTGCATGTCGTCAATAAGAGTATGTTTGATTACTCCGTTTTCCATGGAAAATGGAAAACTTTTTCCATTTTTCATCCAATTAAAGGTGTTTGATTGCCCAAATTTTTCATGGAATTTGAATTCTCCCCTACCCTCATGTGACCTTGTTTTCCTTCATTTGGTGGATGAGAATTCATTTTCCACCCAAATTTTTTTTTTTTTTTTTAACAATGGGAACAAATTCTATGAATAATTGTAAAAGAGACTAATCTTTTAATTGAAAATTTTCATGTAAAACAAAGTCAAACGAACACCAAAATATATATGAGTTTTTATCTTTTCTTTTTTTTGTTGGCAATGAAAACAAATTTTAGGAACAATGATAGAAGTGGATATTCCTTAAATTGACAATTTTCATATAAAATAAAGTCAAACGAACACAAAAAAACACTTTATTTCAACATTTTTCACGTGAAAAATTATACTAATCAAACACTATCAATTGACAATTCTCAGGAAAACAATTTCTAGGTAATTTAATTCTCTGGAATTCATTTTCTTTCCACCCAAATTCTACCTTTGCAATCAAAAGGACCCTAAGTGATATTTGATTTAGTTATATTGATGAAACTTTTCTTTTCTTATCGTTACTTTTAATTTTCTTAAAAAAATTGTACACGCTACAAAAAATTGTTCGTGTACAATTTTTAACTCTGCCTACTGAAAATTTAAGTAGCGGGTCCCAATCCCGAATAAAGGAGGAGGGTTTATATTTTATCGATTTTAAAAAGAAAAATAAAAAAAATAAAGCTTCCATTTTTATTTTTTCTATCTCTTTTAGTTAAAAAAAATTACTTTTTTTATTTTTCAAATTACCTATTTGTTCCCAAAAAAATAAAAAATAAAAAATTTGAAAAACGACGTCTACTCGCGAGCCGCGAGCTCGTGAGCTGAGCCAAGCTCGCCCTTTTTTGGACGAGCCGAGCTCGTGCTTTCATGGGCCGAGCCATTGACAACCCTAATTAGTCATAAGCTTTGTTGGGTAGTTCATATTACAAAGTTCATGGGCCGAGCCATTGACAACCCTAATTAGTCATAAGCTTTGTTGGGTAGTTCATATTACAAAGTTCATGGGCCGAGCCATTGACAACCCTAATTAGTCATAAGCTTTGTTGGGTAGTTCATATTACAAAGTTCATGGGCCGAGCCATTGACAACCCTAATTAGTCATAAGCTTTGTTGGGTAGTTCATATTACAAAGTTCATGGGCCGAGCCATTGACAACCCTAATTAGTCATAAGCTTTGTTGGGTAGTTCATATTACAAAGTGTCTAATCCTAAACTTTGTCGAGTACTTCATATTACAACCTCTTCTAAATAAGCTATTATAGGTCCCATAAAGTGGAAAGTTTTAAGTTGTAGATGATGGAAATTAGAGCAATGCTCTGAGTATAGGAAATTTTCACAAGGAAATGTAAAGAATTTCAATTGATAGATTTTCATCAAGTGCTGAGAAAGCCATACCGGTGCTGTCATGAGTGTCATCTCAGCACCTATAAAGTTGTATGGACAGTTAACCCCTGTCTATATCATTTATTCCAAAACTCTTTTTCTATCTACTAATTTTCAACTACACGTTCATAAAATAAAATATTCTACATTAAATCCAAAATTTATCCTAATTTTAATCACACATTCTCCAAAAATTCACTATTTAAATATTGAAAATCGCAAATAATGATCTCAAACTATGACTTAATAGCTTACTGTGGAAATTAGTTACTTGCCCAACAACAGAAGGATGAAGCATAAAGTTGTAAGATTGGAAAGTGTCAAGGCTGACAAACTAATCATTATGTTTATTGAACTCGATGATTTTGACACTTCACAATGGTTTTGGGACAACTCTAATGAGTTGAGAGATTTATGTTCATTGATTTTAGCAATACTTTATAATTTTTTCAATCAATAGTCAAATTTCTAACACGGAAGGATGTCAACAAGAAATGTACAAAAAACATAATTCTAATTTCTTTGAAACTTGGAAGTGAGCAGTGCTATTGGAAGAGAGAGAATAGTTTCTGAATGAAGTTTTGTTAATAATTATTATTAAGTTAAAATAATTTTCATTCTTCATTACAGAGTAAATAATGAATATTACGAATCTAGCTTTTACTCGAATATAAATTGATCAACTCGCCGAAGTGGTCGAGTCAAAACAGTTTTGCTTTTATCTATAAATTTTCAAAACACCCAGAAATGTTTGGCATAGTCTTTTCCCATTTTCTAGGATAAATTTCACTAGGGGTCTCAAACCTTTCAAAAAAGTATCATGAGGTCCCAAATATTTTATTTTTGGCCGAAGTTCCAAACCTTCAAATAGACATGCATGGCCCACGGCATCATGAAACCATCCTCCATATGGTCACAATCCCTTTACATTTAAGGCCTTCAAATAGACATGCATGGCCCACGGCATCATGAAACCATCCTCCATATGGTCACAATCCCTTTACATTTAAGGCCTTCAAATAGACATGCATGGCCCACGGCATCATGAAACCATCTTCCATATGGTCACAATCCCTTTTCATTTAAGGCTTGAACTTCGACATCATTTCTAACAGCAGTTGTGAAAATAGTTCAAAAACTCTGATTTCTCCGAGAAACTAGATATTTAGTTTGATTTCATGCTAAACGAAACCAGATTCTTTGGTTTCATGATTAAACCATACTTCACAGTGAATCTAATTCAATGGGTGACAGGGGCTATGGTGGGAGTAGGATGGTTACAACACAATGGTGAAAAAGTAGGAGGTAGAGCGTAGTAAGGCTATAGAGGGTGGGAGTCGTGTGAGGCAGGAGGCATGAAAATGGTGGGATTATCCCATCCACTACAACACTATACTACTGTGGCAAGGTCATGGTAGGGAAGGTGGAGAAGTTTTTAAAAAACATTTTTGTTAATCAATTCTTTGTCATGTTTTTCATGTTTTTGAAAAAAATAAAAATAAAAAATCCAATTTGCCCCTCTAAATTAGTCAACTTTTCATCAATATGGTACTTGTGGGTCAGTTGACGGTTTTCTTGACGGAAACCATTCAAGGACCTTGCCCAACATACTCATTTAAAGGTTTAGGATCAACGGCACCTTTTTTTAAAGCTTTGAGACACCTAATGCAATTTACCTCATTTTCTAACACTACGTCATCACAGATCATTTTTTTAGACCATTTTACCCCATTTTCTAGCACTACGTCATTACACATCATTTGGCTTCTCCAATCCATATAACCAATCATGTGTCACAAATCTTGAGAATATTCTCTAACGTCTTCTAATCCTATTCCATCTAAATTTAATAAAAGACATAAAGAATAATATATATAAGACACGTCCAAGCTATAATTTAGATATATTATTCATAAAATTAGGCTTATCTAGCAATTGAATCTTGTCAAGATATTACATATTTGAATTGAAGATTTAGTAATATTGGAGCAAAACCACAAAAAAAATTATATAAGTACTCAAATTAGTTATCAATAAGATTCTTGAAGTAGTCAAAAAATTTTGTTGATATTAAAATATAAGTAAACAAATCTTAAATAGAGATCAACATATCTTCTTTTCGGAATATAAATAAGAGTATTTTAAAAAGCGCAAAATATGATGAAGAGTGAAGGCCAAGCTTCAAGCTAGACGAGACCAAGGTGTTGTTAAAAAAAAAAAAAAAAAAAAAAAAAAAAAAAAAAATCTTATTTTAAAAATCATTTAATAATTTAAAATAAAAGCGTAAAAAAATGTAAAAAGCGTTAGAAACTCACACCTAGCCGCAGGAAAAAAATAAAAAGTGCGAGCCGAGGCATTTTGCGCCTACTTTTTTAACACAACAATAAATAATTATTAAGGTTAGGATAAGGCTTAAAAACGTAAATACATGGTTCCAAATCCATTTATTCATTCAAAGCCTGGATCCACTTTAGCCATCCGTAAGAGACTGTTGATTTTAAAAGTACTTAAAAATTAATTGACATCCTTTTTCTGGTTAAGCTAATTCCAAGACATTCTTGTCCACAAACACACGCAATAAATTCTTCCTGACGGTTTGATATATTACTCAAATGCGATACCTGCTGCTGCGATCCCTGTCACGATCTCGCTCCCGTCCATATTCTCTGTTTCGATCGTAGTCATAACCACGATCTCTATCTCTATCTCTATGTCTATCCCGTTCCCGGCTCCTACTCCGCTTCCTATCCCTCTCCCTATCGTCTCGCTCCCTTCCTCTGTCTCTGCTTCTTTCTCTTTTATCCCTGTCACCTGCGCCTGCCAATTAACTTTGTTCAAAGTTTCATACAAGAGTATGATCGAACAGAGAAATAGGAAAACGAAAATTGTATGATATAACGTGCGATACATGAGTAAGAATTGAATGCATATGCAGCAAAGAAACAAATATAACAATCCATGGAAGGAACCAATGCTTACACAATGACTATAGAAAAAAAGGTAATATTCATCCATACTGTCTTGCTCTTAAATACATAATTAGGCTATACAAAAACAACTATGAAAGTAAGATGAATCACAAACAAGTATAAGTGTGCTCACTACAAAATTAGGCATGTTATAGTTGGCCCCATAATTAAGATAAAAAATCAGCAGTTCCACACTTGCATTCTTGAAGGTGCGACAGGGATGTCATGGTTGTTGGAGAGAACAAAAATATCTAATTGGAAGAATTGTTTTGGGGCACTCCATGACAGACTAACAAAGGAACAACAAAATGCAAGCATGCAAGGGAGTTTCTCAAACCTAAGGGCAAATCCTCATAATAATCCTAAATTTACCTAGAGAAGTGTCGCGGGGTATCCACCAATAAAATAGACAAGGTGTTGAGGCTATATTCAGGAAGATGCTTTAAGCTTCCACGGTCAAAATCTTTAAATCTTTTTCTTTGCTTATACAAACAAAATAAAGTGTTGGAATGTCCTCTCTTTCCCTTATCCATCATTTCGTTCTGGTGGGGTATTTTACTTATCTTTGTCCCCTTAGCTATAAAATAGCATACCAAAATCCAATCCTGTCGAGCTTTTCTGCTAGAGCCTTCAGCCTGCCTAACAAAATAATGCAGCATCAAATACAGAATTTAGAACAAACAGATAAAACTGTTTCACCTCCCTGGTCTAAAGAAGCTAATAATGCCTAAAAAATAGGTTTCTCAATAATTCCTCAATTAGGAAGCTCATCAAGTCAAAATGAACATTTTCATTGACCAAATCAACAGGTCCTCTGAGCTGCAACAGAAGATTAACTTTTTTTCAGCCGGGGGAATTACATGGCCTAAGATGGAAATTACTTTGTAGCTGCTGAGGTCCTTTGGGAACAAAATACTCAAAATTTCTATGTAAACAGTTCACAATGCCAAACAGGCCTGATAACTAAATACGATATAACTCCAGAAATTTGTCTTCCTTGTAACACCTAAGATTTCAAAAGAGGTACCTCCATTGGTCTAAATATCTGCCGGCTGGGAAGTATCCTACAAGGACCAGCAACAATGAAACACCTCATTCTCCAACAAAGCCATGTCGGTTAGCCAAAAATAAATATAGATGCCAAACTTCTTGCTTTTTGTATCTCTCTTGACCATTTTCTTCTTCATTTTATTTTTTATTTTTTATTTTTTTGAGACAAGACACGGAGGCGCACTAACATCTGGTGTACTTCAAGTTTTAAACACCATATTTTATCCTGGAAATAGTTTTCCATCTAATACCATGAAGCACTATTGCCTATAGAGTCAACCCTTCGATTTTGAACTACTCTGACAGCAGTTCCCAAGTTTTTTCTTTCTACTCTTTTTCAGCTTATGTCTGGAGAATTTAATTACAAAGGTGAAATCGTCAAGAGTACAAGCAGCATATTATAAATGCACCAGAGCAATCATATAAGGAACACTCACAGCTGAGTTTCTATCAAAATATAGCAAGAAATGTTTGATTTTCTTTAAAACAGCTGGGTTTCTATCAAAATATAGCAAGAAATACAGCTGGGTCACAGCAAAATGTCTGATTTTCTTTAAAACACTATAATGTACTTATAGTTTTGAATTAAATAAAAAAAGAACCAAGAACAAACTAAATTGAAAAAGTACAAAAATAACAAGCAAACAGAAGGGAAAAAACATTGCTAGAAAGAAAAATATAAGAGAACCCTGAACCGGGGGGGGGGGGGGGCCCCAAAAAGGGGGGGGGGTGGGGGGGGGGGGGGGGGGGGGGGGGGGGGATCCCAGTAAGGATTGGGGCATTGGGAGATGGGAGGACTGAGAGGTGGCATGGAGGTAGGGCCATGGATGAGGGCTATTTCTTTATTTCTTCCCCCCCTTTTTTCTCTTCATTAAAACTGAGTGTTTAACCATTTTACTCCTCAAGAAATCAAACATGTGATGCAACATGACATTTTAAGTCCAAATGAAAAGAAACTGTACATTGGGACCAACCTGTTAAAGTGCTAAAAGGTTGACAATTTACTCGCTACAAATTAAAGGTTAGGAACCTACTTACTACTTTTCACATGCGTAGGGTAGAAAATAAAGTTAACTTTCCAATCATATAGTTTCCAACATTGGTGTTACATACATCTTAGTCTATATGATGGTTTCCCGAAACTGCATCCTCATCTACAACGTGAACATGCATTTATGTTTAAAGTTTCAAAGAAACTGGAGAGATGGGTTGGGTAGAAAATAATTAAAGGATAGAAACCTACTTACTACATTTAGGATGGGTTGGGTAAAAAAAAAAAAAAAAAATTAACTTTCCAATCATATAGTTTCCAACATTAGGGTTACGTTCATCTTAGTCTAGATGATAGTTTCCCAAAACTGCAGCCTCATCTACAACGTGAATGTGCATTTATGTTTAAAGTTTCAAAGAAACCAGAGAGATGGGTTGGGTAGAAAAAAATTAAAGGTTAGAAACCTACTTACTACATTTCACATGGGTTGGGTAAAAAAGAAAGAAAACTTTTCAATCATATAGTTTCCAACATTGGTGTTACGTTCATCTTAGTCTAGATGATGGTTTCCTGAAACTGCAGCCTCATCTACAACGTGAACATGTATTTATGTTTAATGTTTCAAAGAAACTGGAGAGACGAGGATACTACAGACAAGGATATACAAACAAATTGATTCCCCCCCCCCCCCCCCTAAAA